>NC_056741.1:1453702984-1453777984 GCF_019279795.1 Protopterus annectens
GAGAGAGTGTTGGAGGACTTGGAACACTTGGAAACCTGGCTAAGGACTCAACTCTATAGCTGTGCCAGTGGGGAGTCTTATTGGGGATTTGGAGAAAGAGGGAGAAACCAGCCCCAGATTTGCTGTGGTCTCTGTGCACTCTTAAGGGAAATTGTACTTGATGCAGAGAGCTGCATCTGGAAATACTGCAAGAGTACCTGTCATCCTCCCAGTGTACATCCCCCACTGGTGCCAGTGGTGAGGATTGAGGCTCCTTGATTACTGGTCCAGTGGTGGGGCGTCACATATTGGTGGCAGTGGTGAGATCACCACATCGCATATTAGGATTCAGTGGTGTGGCTATTGAACTCCTGTAGCCTGTAAACTGTGGTCACTACAGAAGGTGTTTGCACTCTCAAGCAGCCACCCTGTAGACATTCAGAGTTCCATAACACAATAGTTTTATTTATTTTTTGTTAGCTTAGTTAGTCATTGAGAGCAGGCAAGGATATCAGCAGATGATTATGGCAAGCTGACAAGGAGCCAGGTGGCTGAGATGTTCCAAGCCAAAGAACTGGAGCATGTCAACCTGACTAAAGCAAAAATTATGCATAATGTGTATATATATATATATATATATATATATATATATATATATATATACAAGCATGTTCATGATCATGACATTGTTAACCTAAAATAGTGCAACTAGAAGGTTGTAAGATGAGAATACAGAGGACCGCATGGATTAACAATGTTGAACATTGACTCTCCTGACCTGCATGGACCGAAGGAGGGAAGCTGTATGTTGCCTCATGCAGTTTTATCTTTCCATAATTTATCTTTGTAGCATTTAAAAACATAATCCATTTCATTCAAATCATCTAGGTACTTGACATTGATATATGATGTAATTTCAGATAATTGGTACTCTTTCAAATTTAAAAACATTTGGAAGTATTTTTCTCCATTGAGATGCAAAACAATGTGGCACAATTATTATGAGTGCAGTCCATATCTCTTGACAACAAAGAGACTGTTTCCTGGAAAATGCAGAGTAATATCTTTTCTCACTAGGAAAGATTGCCATGACTTAATCAGAGCATCAACTCATTGCTGTAGAACGCACAAAACGATGCAGGGGAAAATGGGAAAAATATTCCATGTGCTAGGACATCAATTATTTGCAGTAGGATACACACCACAGTTTAAAGGGAAACAAGAACATATCCTATATGCAGGGATATTAGCTTATTATTTACATCTCTATGTGATAGTATACAAATCATGTCCCCCTATACAAAAATAGAAGCTCGGTGCTGTGTATAGGTACTTGGGAGTATGGCCTGTATTTCAGGAAATGAGCTCAGTGCTTTAGGGCACACATTTCTATGTAAAGGTGCACGGAGACATGTCTTGTATGACTGCTCATAAATATCAAGACAGAACTAGAGTTTATTGCGTGTCACTTGGAGTGAAGATGCGATTAAGAAATTAGCATTACTGCAATCACTAATTACACAAGGTAAGCCTCAGACTCAACATCAACTGTTGGGCTGGTGTACATCTGTTATACACTGTAGTACATAGAAACTTCTAAGAGAAGACAGGAGGAGTAAAAAAAAGAAACAGTTGTACTTTTAGGTTGTCAAACTAAATTAGGTTGTTTGCAAAAATAATAAATAATAAATGGTTGCATTTGTATTTCATATTACTCTACTTATGTGCCATTATAATACTTCATTCTACATAATGCAGATCATATTACTTAACAGCAATATGTCGAATTAAACTATTGGAGGACTATATATCTTTTTCAATGATATTCCAAAATTCTAAGTCTTCCCTCCCTATTTTGTATATTAGTTTGTTTATGATATGCACAGGTTTATACTACAAAGTTAGAAAAGGCTCATATTTATTTTATTTTTATTCATTTAACATTTGTTTTCTGGAATAGTCCAACTGGGAAAAAGCCCATTTTCAGTAGAGGCCTGGTGAGAAATGTATAGAGGCAATTAACAAATTGCATTGATTTCACAAGTTACAAACATCACAGAAGATTATATTGATTACATTGGTTAGAATATGAGGGTCTATATTACATCATCGAATGCTTAAAAAAGTGAACGATGATTAATCGACCGCATGTAAGTGAAAGCTTACAATCTCAAAAGCTCAGAGCAGCAATTTTTTTCAAGAGAAAAAAATTGCTGTTCCAAAAAAAAAAAAAAACTTTAAAACTTTATATAAAGTGGGGGGCTTTGCCCACCCACACTACTTAAATATACCAACTTCGAGATCGCACTACAGTGACGAAAATGGCAAAGTAATGGAAGCAGCCAAGTCCAAGTGAATTCTTTCCCAGGGAAAGAATTTGCTTAAAAGCAGTTTCACTATTTTGCCTTTTCGTTCTTTTAAGTTCGATCAAGATGCGTTCAACGGAATGCGTTTTTGATCATGTAATAGGAACCCAAATATGACATAAATTATACAGGTAGTTAAAGTCAGGAAAGTATGCAGTTAGAATTTTATAGAGTGAAGGAGAATTGAAATTAACATCAGATAAATGAGTGGCCTCATCTGACAAAGTAAGAAGTAAATTAGTGTAAATATAGATGTAGTGAGATAAATAAGAGAGTTCAGTGGGATAGGGAAGGGTGGAAAGAAGTAAGAAAGAAGGATAGAAGTGAGAAAGAGTTGAGGAAAGAGGAAGAATATTATGGAAGAGGAAAGAAGTGAGTGACTGATAAGGTAGATGGGTGAGAGGATAGGGAGAGTTAATAAATTAAGGGAAGAGAGGTTAAATGGTTAAACTAATAGTGAAAAGGAGAGAGGGGATAGTAGGTAAAGTACTAAGTATTAAGTTAAGATATGAATGCTGGACATAGAAAGGTAGAAAATGTAGATGGATGACAAGCTAGCCAAGGGAATAAGATTTATTCAGGAATAGTACATGGATAGAGCCAGTTATTACTGAGGAAATCCCTGAGTAGCTTTTTAAAACAAGTTAGGTCAGTAGTAGTTATGATGGTCTGGGGATTGTATTCAATATCTGGAGAAGAACTTAGAGTAGAAAGAATCTCCATTATTATTGTTAAATTTGGAGATCTATAATAAAAATGTATATGAAGACCAGGGTAGTTGAGCTTTAGTATATGGTTGAAGCATTAGTTGAAGAGCAGGGGTTTATCAGGTTGGTGTACAAGTCTGTGTGCAGTAGAGAGTTGAGTGTAGGTTAAATAATGTGGCTGTTCTAGTCAGTTGACTTGTAAGACAGATCTGTGGTGAGAGCTATGCAGGGAGTGTGTGGCAAATCTTGCTATTTTATTGTAGCAGGATTCAAGCTTTGCTAGATCAGTTCTCCTTAAGTCAGTGAACATGGGAGAGGCATATAACATGGTGGAGAGAAGATGTGTTCTGCACATTTCCTGTCTTGTGGTGTCAGTGAGGAAGGTCTTGATTCTATGCCATGAACCTAGTTTTATATGTATCTTTTTGATGGACTGAGGTAGGTGTTTGTCGAATTTCAAATTATTATCAGTTAGAACACCTAATAGTTTTCTTTGGGATATGACTGTAATTATGCTGTTGTTGGGGGAATAGAGTTGGAATGGTGGTGGAGGATCTCATGGTTTACTTGGGAAAAAGAGCATCAGTTGTGCTCTGCTTGGGTTTAATACCAGTTGTGAGTCAGATAACTAAGATATGATAGCTAGGAAGGAGTGCTGTATTGTAGTTTCAAGTTGTTTTAGGGAAGATGCCATGCAGATAGGAGTAACACCATCAGCGTATTGAATGATAGAGGCTAGAAGAGTAGATAAGTAAAATAAGTAAATTATATAAAAATAATAAAATAAAATAATACAAAATAATATAAAAATATAAATATAAAAAGAAAATATAAAATAAAATAAAAATAATAAAAAAATAAGTGAATAATAGTTAAGTAAAATATTTACCAAAATAATGTATATTGTATTTTCTTAAGAATACATATTTTCTGGCTATAACTATGGTTACAAAAGGGTAATCTGTATCAGTGATATTTGTAAACTGGTATTTGAAGAAGGATTGATCAGTTAATGTCCTACGGAACAAACTTCAGCTAGCTCTGTGGTTTTGTCATTTAAGAGAAAGCCTGCTTTATTCTAGAAACTAAATAATGAAAGAAATAAGGAAAGCTGGAATAAACATCTCTGTGAGGCAATATAATCCACTAAGGGGCTAATTACGTTTTAAGTAGATACGGAATTTCAAAAGCGCATTCTGAATTTATTTACTTTGTGAGACAGAACAGGATAGGGTACTAATAATACAAAATAAAGGGAGTTCAATAACTTTTTTTTTATGGAGAAAACTTTCTTTTCAAATAGGAAATGATAGTAGCCCAGTTGCTAAAGGATACCTGCAACTTTATGTTATGTTATGTTATGTAGATGCCTATATATAAAAATTATGACACCTGTTTCATAATACTGAGTGTGTACTGATTTGGTGACTGGGTTAATTGTTTAAATGTACGGATGCAGTAGTGAGTTGTTTTTTAAGTCCAGGATAAATGTAAAATGGTTACATAAATCTCAAATTCATGGGAATGAATTTCCTCATTTTTAAATCACTGACCTGTTAAATAATGCAATCCTTTCTTTTAAATTTGCAATAGGAAATTTCAGTGATACAGGTCACATCTGATTTGTTTCTCCTGGGTTCAATGGCTAAGGAAAATAAGGTGATCAAACACTCCTGATTCATACTTGCACCAATGGTTATTATCAGCAATTAAGGTCTCTTTTCCAAAATATACAAGAAGAGCTTCATAAATATATTTTAAATTCTCAGTTAGTGAAGCATGTAAACAAGTTCTTAAAACATTGACTGGCTTATTCACTTGTTTTGTATAATATGTAGGGATTTCATTAACTGATACAAGAATTTGCATACTTCACTGAAGGAAGTTCATCCCTTCAAATGCAAATTAAGGAATAATTAAATAAGTATTCTTTAATTATAATAATCATTATAAATATAAATTATAAATATAAATTATAATTATAAATATAAAATATAAACATATTATTAATATATATAATTATATATAATATTTATATTAATATAATAATAATATAATAAATATACTTATAATTAAATTTATAATTATAGTTATAATTATATAATTATAAATATTAAAATATCTATATGTATATAGGTTCATAGGTAGGTACTAGGCTATCTGCTCGAGGGCATTTACAAGCCTAGCCAGAGTGTGTTGTCGCTGCCCCATTGATTAATTAACTGATCCTCTGTCAAGCAGGGCCAATGAAGTGATCCCAGGGGTGTATTTTCTGTTACCCATCCACTCATCAAGGTTTCTGTTGAAGAGTGTTAGTGAGGAGCTCTGCCTAATGTAGTTTGGAATTTTGTTCCAAAGTATGGGGAGTCTCTGTGACAGGAATCTATACCTCCAGCATGTTCTATTTATTGTTGTGGTGAAGTTTAGCTCACTAGAGCGCGTGGCTCGCAGGGACTTGGATTTCTTTAGGTGGAGCATGTCCATCAATTCTGAGTTGGACATGGATTTGTAAGTCAGGCAGTAATCACCTCTGAATAAGAGATATGCCACTGAGTACAGCCGGAGTTTTTTCAGTCGGGCTGCATAGGACATATGTTTGAGGCCAGTAATCCTCTTGGTGAGGTACTTTTGTGGTCTTTCCAGCTGTTGGAAGTGTCTTGTGAGATATATCTCAAATGGGGCATTGTATTCTATGATGGGTCTGATGAGTGATGAGTAGAGGGGCACTATAACCTCTTTATTTCTAGATGCAAACCCTTTAGTAATTAGATGGGCCACATAGAAAGATTTCCTAACTACTTTGGCAATATGATTGTCAAAGGAGAGATTACTATCTACCTGGCCCCCACATCTCTTATTACCTCTTCTGTATTAAGGGGACTGCCATCTATGTGGTAATTCATGGGTGTTTTGTTTTTCCCAAACAGGATGACTACGCATTTTTTGGCATTTAGCTTGAGGCCATGACTTTGACACCAGGTGTCTGTCTCAGTAAGGCCCTTTTGGAGAATGTCCATGTCAGCCGGAGAGTCAATTATGGCTCTCAGTTTGCAGTCATCGGCGATCTTGGTTATCCATAGTCATCTTGAGTTTGCCTGTACTTCTGAGAAGTATATGCCGAACAGTAGGGGGTCACAGGACCAAGCCTTGCAGGACACCACTTGTGACTGGTTTAGAGTCAGACCTGGATCCCGCTGTTCTTACTATGTGAGTTCTGTCTGTAAGCCAGTTGGCAACCCATCTCGTGGAGTAGGGGTTTATATACAGGCTGGTGAGTTTTTCTGTAATACCTGAGTGGGGAATGGTGTCGAAAGCCTTGGTGAGGTCAAGGTAGGCTGTGTGAGCCACCTTTCCCTCATCTATGGCCTTGGTGACTGTCTCGAAGAAGTCAACCAGGTTTAGTAAGCATGATCTGCCCTTAACAAAGCTGAACTGGGTTGGGTCAAGTGTTTGGAGGTTCCCAATGTCTTTGTTAATGATTTCCATGATGATACGCTCCATAGAATTGTAGACCAGGCTAGTCAGGCTTATGGGGCGATAGTTACCAGGGTCAGTTGTGGCCCCTCCTTTTTGGAGAGGAATAACCATTGCTGTGTGCCATTCTATGGGCATGTAGCCTGTGGAGAGGCTGAGGTTGAACAGCGTGTTTAGGTGAGGGTGTTAGTTCATTCTGTAGTTCATGCAAGGCACAGCCTGGGATACCATCTGGCCCCATTGATACTGTGTTTTTGGCTTTTGGAAAAGCTGTTTTCACCTGTGCGTCTGTGATGTCTGGGACACTATGCATTTCCGGTATTGTTGTGGGCCCTTTTGGAGGTGAGAGGGGGTGAAGTTTGCACTGAATCTATCTGCCAGGATGTTGGCAATTTCAGTAGGTTCAGTATATTTTGTGCTATTTTGCACTAGTTCAGTACATATTTGTGAGCTTCCACTTAGATTCTTACCATAGCTAAAGAAGGCTCCAAAGCAGAAATGCAAGCAACCTCCACCCCCCAACACAACCCAAATGACACATAGCCCACATACTCACTGTGCCACTCAACTACAGCCCATAAGGCATAACATTTAGTCATAGGTGACTCTATAGTCAGGCACAGTGATGTTCCACTCACCAGGCTAAACAAGGAAAAAGTTACTGTCAGCTGCCTGTCAGGTGGCAGGATCCGCCACATAACGCACAAACTCAGGTCACTCCACAACAAGTACAAAGATGACTCTGTCATTGTCCATGTTGGTGTGAAAGACCTGAGACGTACCTCCCTGGACTACATGAAAAGAGACATGGAGGAGCTCTCTGATCTTGTAGCCCAGGCCGGTATGATCCTAGCCCTGAGTAGCATCCTGCCATCACCCAGAATGACACCACAGTACAAGGACAAAATGATTGACTTTAACAATTGGCTAAGCTTCTGGTGTCATTCTAAGGGAATCCAGTATCTGTCTGCCTGGGATGACATGATCGACAGACCACACTGCTTTGCCAAAGATGGCCTGCACCTGTTGTCCTTGGGATTCCGGATACTGGCAAAGGCTCTTGCCACCCCTGTAGTGCCTTTTTTAGGCAAGGTTCAAATAACAAATTCACCACCGTAACAGGTACAAGCAAGCAAAATCTGAGGGTAATGTTACTCAATGCTAGAAGTCTAAACCTCAAAATGCATTCACTTGAGGCACTCCTTAAAATGGAGAACATTGACATCTGTGCAGTGACAGAGACCTGGTTCAAAGCTCCAGAGAGCACACCTGCATTACCAGGTTATAATTCATACCACACCTTTCGGGCACCAAACCCGGACCAAAACACTAAAGGTGGAGGCGTGTCCATATTCATTAAGGATATCCACACCTCCAAGCTAGTTGCTCAGTATAATGCATCTGAGATTATCCAAGTTCAACTAACTCTGGGCAAAACCACAATCCAGATTGTAGCTTGCTACAGACCCCCCACCATGCCCCAGGATTCCCACTCCTCTTTTCTTGATACACTGGAAAATATTAAGGTACAACCCAACACTCTAATAATGGGTGATTTCAACTACCCTACCATTAACTGGGAAAACTACTCATGTACCAACTCTTTTGCTCAACGTTTTCTGGAAATCATCAATTCCAACGCTTTGGATCAACTTATCCACACCCCCACCAGAGGCAGCAATATCCTAGACCTGGTCATCACCAACATGGGTGACCGGTGTTCCACACCAGAGGTCAGCTCCTCGTTGGTCAGATCCAACCACAAGCTAATCACCCTAGACATCCACATCCCGCTCCCACCCCCCATTAGGAAAACAACCGTAACAAATTTCTCCAAAGCCATCTTCACGCCTCTTAAGACAGAAGTGGCAAACTTCATGACACCCATGCAGATGGACAATAGAGGTACGACTGCTGAATCCTACACAAATGCACTTTATAAGCACTTACACGAGTGCATGGATCATGCTATCCCTAACAGAACCAAGATGCTATCCTCCAAAAAAAGGAAGCCAATCTGGTGGTCTTCTGCCATAAACAAACTCTACAACAGAAGAAAGAAACTGCTGCAAAAAAGAGTAAAATCCCATGATTGGAGGAACTCCCTGGTCAACCTCAGTAAGAAGCTGAGATCCCTCATAAAATCCTCCAAAACTAGTTATGAAAACAAAATTGCCACTGATTCCACAAAGCATTTGATAGCTATGTCAAAAATCTCAATGGCAACACTCAGATCTGCCCTGAGTTACAGCACAGTGACACTAAATATACAGAACCAACTGATATTGCCAAAATCCTGGCAGATAAGTTCAGCGCTAACTTTACCCCCCCCCTCACCCCCTAAAGGGCCCATCTTTATACCGGAAGAATGCAAAGTTCCTGTAATCACGGCTGCACAGGTAAAAACTTCACTCTCCAAAGCCAAGAACACAGCATCCATGGGACCTGACAACATCCCAGGCTGCCTTCTATATGAACTACAGAATGAACTGGCAACCCACCTAAGTACCATGTTCAATCATAGCCTCACCTCAGGCTTTGTGTCCTTTGAATGGCGCACCACGACAGTTATCCCACTCCACAACAGACCCCGGGAACTACCACCCCATTAGCCTGACGAGCCTTGTCTGCAAGGCCATGGAACGTAACATCATGGAACTCATAAACAAAGACATTGGAGATCTCCAAACCCTGGATCCCACACAGTTTGGGTTTGTAAAAGGCAGATCTTGTCTCCTAAACCTGATAGACTTCTTTGAAGTAGTCACCAAAGCCATAGATGAGGGTAAGGTGGTTCACACAGCCTATCCAGATATTGCCAAGGTGTTCAACACCATCCCCCACTCTGGAATTATAAATAAACTCACTAAACTAGGTATAAATCCCTATGTCACAAGATGGGTTGCTAACTGGCTTACTGAAAGAACCCACACTGTGAAAGTAGCAGACTCCAAAGCAGACTTCAGACCAGTGACAAGTGGAGAACCACAGGGTTCAGTCCTGGGTCCTCTCCTGTTTGGTATCTACTTCTCTGAAGTACAAGCTAACACAGAAGGTCTTTGGCTAACTAACTTCACAGATGACTGCAAACTAGGAGTCATAATTGAAACTCCTAACAATGTGGACATCCTACAAAAGGGCCTCACTGAGACAGATGTCTGCTGTCAAAGACATGGTCTCAAACTCAATGCCAAAAAGTGCATTGTCATCCACTTTGGTAGAAATTCTGTACCCATGAACTACCACATAGGCGGTAGTCTACTTAGCACTGAAAGTGTGATAAGAGACCTTGGGACACAGGTGGACAGTAGTCTCCCTCTTATAATCACATTGCCAAAGTGGTCAGGAAATCCTTCTATGTGGCACACCTTTTATAGGCCCTAGGGCCAATAGCCTAGTACCTACCTATATAGCTATGAACCTATGGTTATCTTTTGAATCCTTGGCTATTTTTCTTTTGAAGTTAGTCTTGGATGATTTTATGATGACCTTAGTTTCTTACTGATACTGATCAGGGATGTCTTCCCTTCCTGGGATTTGCTTTTTTTCTGAACTAGTTTCCTCCTTCTATTGTATAGCCTGTTTATGGCAGGGGTCCACCAAACTGGTTTCCTTCTCTTAGAGGAGTGAGTCTTGGTTTTGCTGGGGATGGCACAATCCATGCATCCTTGTAGGTGCTCATAGAGTGCATTTGTAAAGGTTTCAGCATCTTGGACAGTGTTATCCTTTAGTGTGGAGGTTGTGAAACTTACCACCTCTGTCTTAAGTAAGGTGAAGTTTGCTTTAGAAATGTTTTTTTACTGTGGTTTCCTTAGTTAGTGGTGGTGGTGGGGTGTGGACTTCCAGAGTGATTTCTTTATGGTCTGATCGAACCAGTGACGGGTTGACCTCTGGTGTGGAACACCTGTCGCCCATGTTGGCGATGACCAGGTCCAATATATTTTCACCTCTGGTAGGGGAGTTTAGCAGCGGATTCAGGGCATTTAAGTTGATGAATTCCAGGAACCACTGGGCCTGGGAGTTTGTACTCGAGTAGTTTTCCCAGTGAATGGGTGTAATTGAAATCGCCCAATATCAGATGTTCGGTAGGACCTTCATGTTTTCCAGTGTCTCCAGAAAGGTGGAGTGGTGGTCCTGCGTCATGGAGGGTGATCTGTAGCAGGCTACAGTTTGCATTGCAGATTTGCCCGATGTTAGTTGCACATGGATGATCTCAGAGGTATCATGCTGCGCCACTAAGCTGGAGGTTTAGGTATCCTTGATGAATATGGATACACCCCCTCCTTTTGTGTTTCGGTCCGTGTTCTGTGGCAGAAATGTGTGGTATGACTTGTAGCCCAGTAGTGGTGGGGTGCTCTCTGGAGCCTTGAACCAAGTTTCAGTTACTGCACAGATGTCGATATTCTCCATACTGAGGAGTGCTTCAAGCACGTGCATTTTGAGATTTAAACTCCTGGCATTGAGTAGCATAACCCTCAGTTTTTTGTTAATTGTGCTGTTTACAGAGGTGGGTTTGACTTTTGAGCTTTGCCTAAAAAAGGCACTATGGGGGCAGCAAGAGCCTTGGCCAGGATTCAAAAGCCTGGGGGTGACAGGTGCAAGCCATCTCTTGTGAAGCAATGTGGCTTGTCAAGCATGTTGTCCCAGGCTGACAGACACTGCATCCCCTTTGAATGCTACCAGAAGCTTAGCCAATTGTTGAAATTGATCATTTTTTCTTTATACTGAGGTATCATTCTTGGTGAGGGCAGGATGCTACTCAGGGTAGGGTCATACCAGCCTGGACTACATGATCAGAGAGCTCTTCCATGTCTCATTTCATGTAGTCCAGGGAGGTATGTCTCAGGTCATTCACACCAACATGAACAATGACAGAGTCATATTTGTACTTGTTCTGGAGTGACCTGAGTGCTTGTGTTATGTGGTGGATTCTGGCTCCCAACAGGCAGCTAAAAGTAACCTTCTGCTTGTCCAGACTAGTGAGTGGGACTTCAGTGTGCCTGACTATAGAGTCACCTATTACTAGTGTGTTAGGTATGTTATTTCGCCTTAAGGGCTGTGATTGTGCAGCACACTGATTTTGTGTTTTTTGTGTTATCTGGTTTCTGACGGGAGGTTCAGGTTGTTTGGATGTCTGCTTTGGAGGTCTCTGATGCTTTTGGAGGTTTTTATTTAGAGCCTCTGGGTATGAGTTTGTGTATTTATGTGTATTTTTTGCCAATGCTGTTTTAGTAGGTCTATGTGTGGTTGGAGGTGTCGTACAAGTGTTAACCTTCTCCTCTTGACTGTCTGTTCCAGACTTGGGTGGAGACAGCTTAGCTTCCAATTTGGCTGCATAATTGCATCTATCGCTTATGTTAGTGTTTTGTGGTAGGAGGACAGGGTTGTCTGTGTACATAAGGCAGTGTAACATTGCCTCAGGATACCCAGATTCACCAGCTGGACTGGAGACTACAGCTGAAATTGCGCTTTGGTCATGCCTGAATAGTAGGGTGAGCTGCTTAGTCACTTGGTTGGTGAGGGGTGAATAAAGAGCCTTGCCATGCTGGGCAATCAAGTGTCAGGGTATATTAGTGCTTGCTATTAGGTCTGAGCAAGTGCTGGGCTGTAGGATGATTTTTGAGTGCTTAGGTTGAGAGTTAGACTAGTTTCAAGGGAAAAACAGAAGAAGACACTTAGTGGAGCCGAGAATAATTTAACCATAGCTAACCAGCGCTGCCCAGTGCGCAAAACCGTGCAAATGTGGTTTTTATAGTAGGAAAATGAAAGATATAGAAATTAGCCCAAGATGGCCAATAAACTACTAACTTCTGGGCTGGAACCACTCCTCCAGGGACAGATAGGCTGCTCAAAGCTCTCCTCTCTCACAGGTGAACAGAGAAACTTCCTTCTATCCACATAAGGTATGGGTAACTCAGAAACTAGTATCACAGCCCTGAATTCAGCACTAACCTGAAAACTGGACTATACTAGCTTAAAAAGGCGGGAAACAAGGAATTTTTGTGTTTTTTTTTTTGAAAAGATAAAGCAAAACCAGTAAAGAATAAATTTAAAACAGCTTTAAACAACTACAAACAATAAGAAAAGGCTATCGCACATTAGTGTGTAGCCTACAACAGTTAAACAAATTATTTAAACAAAAAATACATTTTTAAAAGTGCAGGTAGTCAAATAAGTACAATATGTGAAAAAACAAGCTTTTAAGTCACAATAAACACTCAAAAATCTGCGTTTAGGTGGAAAACAGTTAAGTACAGCAAGAAAGTACAGAAAACTGATACTTAATCACTCCAAAGTCTCTCTTCTAAGCTAGAAGGCTTGTATCAGTTTAAGGCTTTCTAGTGCTACCCAGTAGGTTAATTACGGGAAAGATGGGCAACAAGCACAGATGTGGTCTTTTAAACCAGAAAGTTGACAGAGACAGACAAACTGTCCAAATGGTCAATAAACTACAATTTCTGGGCCAGGAACCACTCCTCTCATGGTAGACAGGCTACCTAATGCTTACCACTCCCACTGATAAGGTAGAAGGCTTTCCTCCAACACAAAAAGGCCTGCAGGGCTCAGAAGCTTACCAACAGTCCTGGATACATCAACTCTGTATCTGGACTAGGCTAGTTAGAGGAAAGGTGGGAAACAGGCACAAGTGCGGCTTTTAAACCAGAAAGTTGAAAGAGATGGAAAAAAAGCTGCCCAAACAGCCAATAGCTACAATTTCTGGGCCAGGAACCACTCTTCTTGTGGTAGATAGGTTACCTAATGCTTACCACTTTACTAATGCTTATATATAAATATAAATTATGATTATAATTTAATAATTAAATGCAATTTGGTTTTGTGAAAGGTAGATCATGCCTGCTCAACCTGGTTGACTTCTTTGAGTCAGTCACCAGAGTAGTGGATGAAAATAAAGCAGTTCATACAGCCTACCTTGATCTGGCTAAGGCCTTTGATACCATTCCTCACTCAAGAATTATTGATAAACTCACCAAACTAGGCATTAACCCCTGTGTCATTAGGTGGGTTGCAAATTGACTCACAGAACACCCAGTGTGAAAGTAGAGGACTCCAAGTCAGACTACCAACCAGTCACGAGTTGAGTCCCACAGGGATCGGTCCTTGGTCCTCTCGTGTTTGGCATCTACTTCTCAGAAGTCCAGGCCAACATGGAGGGACTCAGGCTGACCAAATTTGCAGACGGCTGCAAGCTGGGAGCAATTATTAACTCCTCAAGTGATGCAGACATCCTACAAAAAGGCCTCACTGAGACCAATGACTGGTGTCGAAACCATAGCCTTAAGCTTAATGCCAAAAAATGTATCATCGTCCCCTTTAGTAAAAACTCATTTCCCACTAAGTACCAAATCGATGGGAGCTCACTGAACACTGAAGACATTATAAGAGATCTGGGAACACAGGTTGACAGTAACCACTCCTTCGACCACTACATTGCCACTGTGGTCAGGAAGTCCTTCTGTGTGGCACATCTCATTACCAAGGGTTTTGCATCCAGGAAGAAAGAGGTCATCATTTCTCTCTACTCTTCCTTCATTAGACCAATCATAGAGTATAATGCCCCATTTGATATTTACCTTACTAGACACCTGCAACAGCTGGAGAGGCCACAAAATTTTCTCAAAGAAACACATGTCTTACACAGACAGATTAAAAAAATTCCAGCTATTTTCTCTCATATCGTCTACTAAGAGACAATCTCTGCTTGACTTACAAAGCCATGTTTGACCCAGCTCTATTAGAAATGCTACATTTAATAAAATCCCAATCCCTCCACACCACATGCTACAGAAACCTCAACTTCATTACCACAATCAATAGAACATGCTGGAGGAACAGGTTCATAACCCAGAGACTGCCCATGCTCTGGAATAAACTTCCCGTACATGTCAAGCAGAGCACCTCACTAGCCCTCTTCAAGAGAAATCTTGATTAGTGGATGGGAAATAGAAAGTTCACCCCGGGGATCACTCCAATGGCTCTACTTGATAGAGGCATTGGGACCTAATGATGGATGGAACAATGCCAGGACACTTCTATGGGCTAGACTTGTAAAGGCACCAGGGCCATTAGCCTAGTACACACCTATGAACCTATGAATAGTCCTAGAATTGTGCAATGAAACTTCAGATCTTGTTAACCAAAGGCTTTATAATATTCTGAGTTTAGTAATGGTAGATTTTAATTCTAAAGTTGATATGAGATTTATATGTAATATTTGCTGTACTGTGAAATCTGTGGGAATTTTAAATTCTAGCAATAATTATTTTGACAAGGGCAGATTGAGTTGATAGATTAAGTATTGTGAGATATATTTAGAAATATTTTCAATACATTCTGTTTCAAGTGACTGTTCTTATTTCACTACTAATGTAATATTTAGTAGACTTTCAGCTGTGCCTGTAGTTGTAAATACAAATTAATATGCCTGCAATTTTAATTTAATAATGTGCTTCATGGATCTATCAGTCATCACTATGTATTAATGACTCTCCATATTGATACCTCATGTACGTTTGTTTCATAGCCAAAAATTATCAGTAAAGCATCACTGTTGAGAAGTGAAATAATTACTGAACGTTGATCTGCCAAGAATTATATCAGATCATGTCATACTTTCAGCAGCTTAAAACTATGGTATCAAGCTAGCAGTATGAATGGAAGACTGGATTATACATCTCCAGATCAAATGAGATCCAGATTGCTAGAGCATTAACTATGCAAAGACAGGAATAGAATAGATAAATCAATACATGTAAGCAGGTAAAGAACAATGTCATGTCATAAAGTTTCCATTATCTACTTGGGGGGATTTTGAAAGCATAGAACATATATTGCATTAATGAACAAAGTTGAATAAATTAAATAAACTAGGTTTACCATAAAGGAACATTTGAGCGATGATCAAGCAAACTGTGTATTTATAACATTTCTGAATTCCTTATAAATTGTTTACCTTAATTTATAAAGATCTTTGTCAGCATGGAAATACATTTACTAGTCAAAATATACCAGACCACAACAGAACAGTCATAGTGTTTCATTATCAAGAATCAAAAGTAGGTACATGAACAGTTGCGTTCTTTATCTTGATAAATGACCAGGCCTGTCCAGCTACTGAAATTAACTTTTTAAAATGTTCCATAGACTGCACAAGTGAATATTTTTTTATTATTCCATAGTGAGTTCACATTTTTCTTAAAATCCCAAAGAAACCCATTATCTCATTTGCTTTTATTGATGCAAGTATTGTTTAGCATTTGTCAGTATTAAGCAGGAAAGTCTTCTCTCTACCTGATGTTAGACCTAGGCAAAAACAACAAATTTAGACAAAGGGTTGTTAAGCATCAGAAATCCTTAATAACATTACATAAAATCTTTACAGTTGTTATCTTGACCCCTGATTAAGGTTAGCTGACGTGGTTGCCAAAAGCCATGTATCCATCTTTGTATCAAAAAACTTGAGGTTTGCCAGCTACTGTTTTATATTAAAAATAAAATATTTTATAATATATTTAAGTTGCCAGAACTGCATACCTTAAAGCCATGAGCATTATGGTATATAACAAACCACAATAACTATTTTTGAAATGATATTGGCTGCCATCAACCATGTTAATGTTAGTACTTGTACTTTTACTATTATAACCTTCAGATGCTTTAGAATTTCCTTATCTTATGACAACTGTAATTTTAGAGCACTGTTTGAAAGTTCATGTCGGAGAGAAAAAAAAATCAAAATCACTGGTGGATACTGAAGACATACTGATGTCATGGGGGTCAAACGAAAATTATAACGTGTTCCAAGAAAATGCTACTTCTATATTGTGACTGTTTTTGTAAGGCAACTTGCATCAAAAGACCAAGTTGATTAGAATAACAGTTTAAACATCTGTGATTGTAGAATGACACATTTTATTTTTTTATGCAACTATTGTAATTTCTGTATTACATACTTGTCTAGATCTGCTGAGCAGTGTCAAAATATATCAGACTGATAAAGCAGGTGTTTTGCAAAGGTATATGTTGACATTATAGCATTTGATTCTGGTCTTTTAATACAACAATATGACTGAGATGAGTCACCTATGAGGATGTGGACAAAGGTGCAACTTGTGGGCATTTACTTTCATCTATACATGCTTAGACATGCTCTGTAACCCGTCATAAAAATACAAACTGACTATTTAAAAGCTAAACGCCCATGTGTGTCAGTCACTACAGGTACATGTGTTTCATACATGTAAAATAGCTGCTTTTCATCCAAGGTATGATTTTTACTAATACTTTGACAATCACAAATGTTTAAACTGTTATTCTAATCAACTTGGTCTTTTTTTGCATTACAAAAACAGTTAGAAGGAAATTGTAATCATTTTTCAGAAAAATATCCATTTAAATGAAGTGACATCTTTGTAATAAACTTGTAAACAGATGACATGAGAGAATGTAAGCCACCCTCCAGAAATTTGAAATAAACGTCTGACATTCAAAAAAGGACAGATAAGTACTCTTTCAAACTTGATATTTAAGTACTTGCAGATGAGTGATCAGTGCTTCCCTTGTGCAAAAACAGCATGAACATTTGTTAAAGGAAAGTTAAATTGTAAAGGTCAAATAAAATGTTTTGACTGAAAGAACATGGTATCAGTTTATCTCTTAAATGTGAGAGTATTGTTTCTTATATTGTGTTTTATGAGTAGGTTTATATCAGTATACCAGCAATTCAATAGCCAATATTACTTTTTACCTATTTTACATTCTATCATAGATAAACTTTTTTTCTGTGCAATACTGTTAAAGCTTCAGTCATTCAATGGCATTCTAGCTTTGCTTTAATTAAAAAATGACTTGATTCCTGTAGTGCAGATATAATAGCAGACTTTAGGAGCCATGCTTTTCTTGTTGAGAAATGACTCCTACCTCTTTCTACTGAAATGAAAACTTATTGTTTACCCTGAAAACATGAATGACTGCCATAAAGTTGCCCATTTTCATGTTGCTAGGTCTGCAACTGTCTTTCCTTGTTAAAAGAATCCACTGTTAGGTAATATAGATAGTTTTTCTTCTAAAAGTAATTTTGCTGACTTTTAAGTTCTTTCCCTAGTAACTAGGGATTCATGGAAGTCTTTCAAAGAAGCAACTTAGTGTGTTTTCTATATAAAACCAGGAAATCCATTTTACACAGAGTGCAACTATACTGTTCTTTCAGGTGGTCTACCTGTATGGAAGTCCGAGATGTAAAAATATATTAGTCAAGCATAACTTATTGTAACATTCACAAAAGAGAAAAGAAACCCACGGATCTGGAATCATCTGACTTTTTAAGTATCTTAGAGAATATTACTACCGCCCATCTTTGACTCACAGTAAGATAAATTTATTTATTTATTTTATTTTACATTTGTTAACCAGGTAGAGTCTGGCCGGGCAAGTAGCCCGTTTTCAGTGGAGACCCGGGGAGATAAGCTCCATAACAATAGTACAAAAAGATTGCGAAAATTTTTAAAAGATTTACAAACAATATACAAAAAGGTTGACAGTTGCCAACAATCACAATTTACAAAAAGGTGAATGTGAAACAGAAAACATTACATTTCTTAAGCCTTATTACAGACAGTAATATGAAACTCATTAGATAATTTATCTTTTTTTTAATCTTAGTCAATTTCCCCCTGAATTCTTTGACCTCTCCCCTATGAAAATATGACAATCCTCCTTCATCCTGCCATATTAATCATTGTTGTAGATACTGGGATGTGATGAACCCCAGCTATCCTTGTTATGATTTTATATCCACTTGTTTATAAAGAAGTGTTGTGATAACTTGATTTGCCTTCTAGTCCTGTGCAGAATAGTCTTCTATGCCCTCCCCTTATTTTTATATGCCTTACATGGTCTGATTTTTTTCCCATTTTGTTGTACTATATATTGTCCACATCCATTATTCCCATTTATGGCATATTCTAGTCTGCCTCATATTGCACTTTCCATCATCTGCATCTATGGCATATTTTATTCTATCCTCATATTGTAGTTTCAGAGAAATCATTCCATTAAAAATCCTAAGCATCTCTTTAGATACATTCAGTCAAATATGCATAGTTCCTCATCTTTCAGTCCAATTGCAAGTTTACCCACTCACAACTGCAGTTTTTATTGGTAACCATAGCTGGAGACTACATGGTTGAAATAAATGATTTACACATATTAAGTCAAGATTCCATTTCTCAGAATATTCCCATTTCTCCAAGGTATGGCAATCTTGGAGTTGGTGGCTCCCTCCACATGAGGGGGTGCAAGGTTACTCCCCCTGCAAAAAGTCTTAAGGGGAAGAGTGATTTTTGAGATTTGCTCTTCTCTGGGTTTTTTGGCTTTTCGTAACTCAACATTTCAAAAGCTGACATTTCAATAGGGAATCATTTTTATGTTCTCCAGTTTCTTCAGAAAAGTAAGCATTGTCTTACAAATGCCCTACCGAGGCAGAATGTGAAACAAATGCTATGTTATAAATTGTCTTCATGCTGGGTTTTCCCGAGAAATACTGACCGTCAGAAAGGCTAACTTTATATCAGACTTGTTGAACTGCCTTTGGGACTGCTATGAAATTTATGGAGATACAAGGAGAGGTGCACCTAGCACAATCAACAGCAAGATAAGGTCTGGTATGAGAGGACAGTGAGAGGCTGAGAGTAGAGTCAGGCAGAAAGCAATAGTTTAACAGAATAATCTACATGTACCATGGGAAAGTCCAATTGCTCTTGTGAGAAAGGCAAACATTGTTAATTTTGTTGGGGTGTTACCAGGTGGGATGAAAAAACATATCTTGTTAATATGATCAAGAATTGCCATGATAAAGAAACACTAGTAGATGGTGTATTTTGCACAATAATAACCTGAGGAATCTGGTAACAGATCTCATCAATAAATCATGGACTGACATCTCAGAGAATGATTCCCCTCTGCGGGTTCAGAAATGTGAGCAATACAACATGAATCTGGAGCTATATTCACTGCAAAATTAGTATGTACCCAAGTAATAAAGCACAGTCTGGACAGCACAGCTAGTTAAGAGATTCCTTACAAGCTGCTGAACAAGTTAATATATTTTATTAAAAGTATTCAGATCCTTAACACTAAGCATCTTGTAATAAAAAAGCTGATTTAAGAGCAATAAGCACAGGCATTAATGGACAGACTATATACACCTGTATTATTTACTCATCTGGATGTCCAGGAAACTACTCCACCAGGACCTAAAACTCTCTCAAAAGAAATGAAATTTGAATGCCCTCCTAAAACAGCTCTTATATTCACTCATCCAAATCAAGGAGGGCAAGAATGAAAGTTTTTCTGCTTAAATGTATGTATAGATTGGGATGTTATGATCCCTGTGATTGCTTGTCTATTATGTTCCTATATAGCATTTCCTACAGCTTTTGGGGAATGTAATCAAAACATACTTTACCAAAAGTTTCTAGCCTAGTCCATGAATGGCAGCAGACTCATCCCTGAAGAATGGAGATATCTGGCTGAGATATAGGGTAATTGTGTTTTATTTTAGTAAGAAAGACACAGCTTGTGAAGGGCATGGTGGGTGAAGATTAAGATCTTAAAGACACACTTATTGATGAGAGGAAGCCAATTCAGATCCTACAAAGCCAAAGCTATATAGATGGTCCTAAAGGTAGCAGTCAATCTAACAGCACAATTCTACACGAGCTTCAGGCATACCAGATAAACATCTGCAAACCCAGGGTAATGGACATTACATTAGCACAGATGAAAGACTCCACAGTGTTACCACTTTGGCCTGATATGAATAATGCATAAGATTCCAGACAGAGTGATATTTCCCAAATAGAAGTTAAGATGCCTTAAGAGTGGGTAGCAGGTCCATCAGTTCATTTTGGTTCATAGATTCATAGCTTTATAGCTAAGTACTAGGCTAGTTGCCTTTGTGGGCCATTTTAATCCAAGTCAATTTTCCTTTCAAAAGTGGGAATCAAACCTATGCCTTATGTTTGTGAGATAAATACCTTAATAATTATGCTAAACACCATTCTAGTCTTTTGTCAGGAATCACATTCAGATCATAGACCTGAAAATACATATCCTAATGAATTGCCCTTGTATGTAATCAAGGGTGGAAGCAATGCAAGATTTTAAGTATTTACAATGATATGGCACAGCAAGGCCTTGGGTTGAGTTTGAGGTGATGTCACCTTAACCAGTGATAATCTGAGTGCATGCAGTTATCAAGCATGCTTAATTCTGGCACTTGAACTTGAGAAAAGGAGAGGTGAAGCTGAATATCATGAACTTATGACTAATATATGCTTTTGCTTATAATGACTTCTCTTAGCAACAGTATGTATACCAGGAAGAGCAAGGGAGCAAAGAAAGAATACTCAAGCAGATCACACTTTAGAGAGAAGTAGCTGAAGAAATTAACCCTAGGTGCCACCAGCTGGAAATAAGGGAGGCAAGAACAAAACCACTCTGGTACAGTGCTTGTAAAGCCCCAATAAGATTGTATAAAGCTAATAAGGATCCCATGGTCTTCAGTCTCAGGTTCTACTGAGAGATCAAGTGGGACCTTGATGAAGCACACATTCAGTGATCCTCTGCCATAAGGTGGTCATTTACCATTCATAAGAGATTAGTCCCAGTACTGTGCCTTGATAAAAAAACTGGACTGACAAGGACCAGCAAGGTCTCGAGATGTCTTTTAGGAATATATCTGTGCACATGGCTTTCACAACACCATTTCCAGTAAAAGTTTGATTAGAAACAGAATGATAATTCTGTGGACAGTTAAGATCCAGAATTCTTTCTTTAAAAGTCACAGGAGAAATTTGACTGAAAGATACAAGACAAATTAAAATCACCTTCTAGAAGGTCCAAGCTACATTAAAAAGGCCAGGGAAACAACTGCCATGACCTCATCATAATCTACAGAGTTAAATCCAGCTCATAAAGATGGAGAGAATCAGTGCCATCATCACTGTATGCCTCAATGGGTGAGTTAGTGATGATGACGACTACTTAGTCTTAGCAACCTTATGAAAGAACCATGAAACTTTGTCACAATATTCTGCGGCATCATCCACTAAAATGGCAAGACAGGCTAGTCTGCACAGCCTGACAACAACCAATGAAGTGCAGATGGACAAGTCATTGGGAGAAATATTTCACTGGATGCAAAAAAATTACCTTATGTGAAATTTCTCTCTGGTTAACAACAGAAGTTTAGCTCAAAATCAGCTTATCAACATTTTAAACTCACCCCCCCCCCATTTAAGCTTGCACAGTAGACACAGCACATGATCAGATAGGTTCATAGGGTCATAGACAGGTACTAGGCTATCTGCCCAAAGGCATTTATAAGTCTAGCCAGAATGTGTTGGCTTTCACCGTCCCCTTAGATTAGTTCCCTGTGCTTCTGTCCAGCACAGCCACTGAAGTGATCCCCAAGGTAAACTTTCTGTTTCCCATCCACTCGTCAAGGTCTCATTTGAAGAGTGTTAGCGAGGAACTCTACCTAATGTACACTGGAATCCTGTTCCAAAGCATGGGAAGTCTCTGGGACAGGAATCTATCCCTCCAGCATGTCCTATTTATTGTTGTGGTGAGGTTTAGATCCCTAGAGTGTGTGGCTCTTGGGGATTTGTTTTTTTTAGGTGGAGCCTGTCCATCAATTCCGGGTTGGACATGGCCTTGTATGTCAGGCAGAGATCACCTCTGAGTAAGCGGTATGCAACCGAGTACAGCTGGAGTTTCTTCAGTTGGGCTGCATAGGGCATATGTTTGAGGCCAGTAATCCTCTTGGTGAGGTACTTCTGTGGTCTTTCCAGCTGTTGCAGGTGTCTTGTAAGGTGCATCCCAAATGGGGCATTGTACTCTATGATGGGTCTGATGAGTGATGAGTAGAGGGGCACAATAACCTCTTTTGTTCTAGATGCGAACCCTTTTGTGATTAGGTGGGCCACATAGAAGGATTTTCTAACTACCTTAGCAATATGAATTATCAAAGGAGAGATTGCTATCTACTTGGGTCCCCAGATCCCTTTTTACATTTTCTGTATTTAGGAGACTACCACGTATGTGGTAGTTCACGGGTACTTTGTTTTTTCCAAAGGGGATGACTATGCACTTTTTGGCATTTAGCTTGAGGCCATGATTTTGACACCAGGTATCTGTCTCAGTGAGACCCTTCTGGAGGATGTCTGTATCAGCTGGAGAGTCAATTATGGCCCCTAGTTAGCAGTCGTCTGAGAACTTGGTCAGCCATAGTCCTCCTGGGCTTGCCTGTACCCCTGACAAGTATATACCAAACAGGAGGCGTCCCAGGACTGAGCCCTGGGGGATGCCACTTGTAACTGGTTTAGAGTTGGACCTAGAGGCTGCAACTCTCACCGTGTAGGTTCTATCCATGAGCCAATTGGCAACCCATTTCATGAAATAGGGGTTTATGTTCAGGCTGGTGAGCTTGTCTATAATACCAGAATGGGGAATGGTGTTGAAAGCCTTTGCGATGTCTAGGTAGGCTGTGTGGACCTCCTTTCCCTTGTCTAAAGCCTTGGTAACTGTCTCAAAGAAGTCCACCTGGTTTAGGAGGCATGATCTGCCCTTAACAAAGTCAAACTGGGTAGGGTCCAATGTTTGAATGTTTGAAGGTTCCCAATGTCTCTGTTAATGAATTCCATGATGATGCCCTCCATAGCCTTGCAGACCAGGCTAGTCAGGCTTATAGGGTGACAGTTCCCAGGGTCCATTGTGGCTCCACCTTTGTGGAGTGGGAAAACTGTTGCTGTGCATCACTCTATGGGTATGTAGCCTGTAGATAGGCTGAGTTTGTACAATGTGTTTAGGTGAGGGGCTAGTTCATTTTGGAGCTTGTGTAAGACACAGCCTGGGGCACCATCTGGTCCCATTGAAGCTGTATTTTTGACTTTGGATAGGGCTGTTTTAATCTGTGTGTCAGTGATTGCTAGGGAACTACATTCTTCTGGTATGGTTATGGGCCCTTTAGGGGATGAGAGGGGGGTGAAGTTTGCTCTAAACCTGCCTGCCAGAATGTTAGCAATATCAGTTGGTTCAGTTTATTTTGTGCCATTCTGCACTAACTCAGAGCAGATCTGAGAGTTTCCACTTAGGTTCTTGCCATAGCTAAAGAATGCTTTGTGGTTATCTTTGGAGTCCTTGGCAATTTTTCTTTCGAAGCTAGCCTTGTATGATCTTATGAGGGATCATAGTTTCTTGTTAATACTGATCAGGTATGTCTTTCCTTCTTGGGATTTTACTCTTTTCTAGACTAGTTTCCTCCTTCTATTGTATAGCTTGTTTATGGCAGGGGTCCACCAGACTGGTTTCCTTTTCTTGGAGGAGTGAGTCTTGGTTTTGCTTGGGATAGCACAATCCATGCCTTCTTGCAGGTGCTCATAGAGTGCCTTTGTAAGGGATTAAGCAGCTTGGACAGTGTTGTCCTTTAGCATGGGGCCTGTGAACCTTTCCAAGTAACTTGAAGTTTGCATTTGAAAAGTTTTTCACAGTGGTTTCCTTGATTGGGGGTGGAAGCAGAATGTGGATATCCAGAGTGATTAGTCTATGGTCTGATCTAACCAGTGAGGGTTTGACCTCTGGTGTAAAACACCGGTCGCCCATGTTGGTGATGACCAGGTTCAATATGTTGTCACCTCTGGTGGGAGTGTTGACCAGTTGATCCAGGGCGTTCGAGTTTATAAATTCTAGGAAGCGTTGGGCAAGGGAGTTAGTACAGGGAGTTAGTACTTGAGTAGTTCTCCCAGTTAATGTTTGGGTAATTGAAATCACCCAATATTAGGGTGTTTGGTAGGACCTTCATATTTTCCAGTGTCTCCAGAAATGCAGAATGGGGGTCCTGGGTCATGGTGGGTGATCTGTATTAAGCTACAATTTGAATTGCAGTTTTGCCCATTGTTAGTTGCACATGGATGATCTCTGAGGCATTGTGCTGTGACACTAACCTGGAGGTGTGGGTATCCTTGATGAATATGGATACACCCCTACCTTTTGTTTTCGGTCCGGGTTCTGTGGCGAAAAGTATGGTACAAGTTATAGTCTGGTAGTGCTGGGGTGCTCTCTGGAGCCTTAAACCAGGTTTATGTTACTGCACACATATATCAGTGTTCTCCATACTGAGGAGTGCCTTGAGTGCATGCATTTTGAGGTTTAGACTTCTGGCATTGAGTAGCATCACCCTCAGTTTTTGGTTACTTGTGCTATTTACGGTGGTGGGTTTGTCTTTTGAGCCTTGCCTAAAAAAGGCACTATGGGGGTGGAAAAGCCTTGGCCAGTATTCAAAAGCCTAATGGTGACAGGTGCAAGCCATCTCTTGTGAAGCAACGTGGCTTATCGAGCATGTCATCCCAGGTGGACAGATACTGGATCCCCTTTGAATGACACCAGAAACTTAGCCAATTGTTGAAATTGATCATTTTTTTCTTTATACTGTGGCATCATTCTTGGTGAGGGCAGATGCTACTCAGGGTCAGGGTCATACCAGCCTGGGCTATGTGATCAGAGAGCTCTTCCATGTCTCTTTTCATGTAGTCCAGGGAGGTACGTCTCAGGTCATTCACACCAACATGGACAATGACAGAGTCATATTTGTACTTGTTCTGGAGTGACCTGAGTGCTTGTGTTTTGTGGCAGATCCTGGCACCTGACAGGCAGCTAACTGTAACCTTCTCCTTGTCCAGCCTAGTTAGTGGAATATCAATGTGCCTGACTTTAGAGTTGCCTATTACTAGTGTGTTGGGTATGTTATTTTGCCTTAAGGGCTGTGATTGCATGGCACACTGATTATGTGAAGTATGTGTTTCATGGTTTGTGATGAGGTGTGGAGGTTGCTTGGTGTCTGCTTTGGAGGTCTCTGTTGCATTTGCAGATTTTTATTTAGAGCGTCCGAGTATGTTTTCGTGTGTTTATGTGTGTTATTTGCAGTTGTTGGTTTAGAAGGTGTGTGTGAGACTGGTGGTGTGTTGCAAGTATTTTCCTTCTCCTCTTGACTGTCAGTTCCAGTCTTGGGATGAGAGAGCTTTGCCTCCAGTTTGGCTGTATAATTGCATCTCTCGCATATATTAGTGTTTGGTGGTAGAAGGAGAGGGTTTTCTGTCTACATGAGGCAGTTGTAACATTGCCTCATATTGCCCAGATTCACCATTTGGACTGGAGAGTACACCTGGCACTGCCCTTTAGACATGCCTGAATAGGTAAAGTGAACTGTTTTACTGATTAGCTGGTAGGGACGAATAGAGAGCCTTGTCCTTCTGGACAGTATAGGGGTTCTAGTGCTAGAGTTAATTAGTGCTTGCTATGAGTTTTGAGCAAGTGCTGGGCTGTGAAATAAATGGTTTGAGTACTTAAGATGAAAGTTTGTCTAGTTCCAAGGGAAAAATTGAAGAGCAGACTTTGTGGAGCCGGGAATAGTTTAACCCTAGCTAACCGGCACTGCCCGGCATGCAAAACCACGCAAATGCGGTTTTTATAGCAGGGAAATGAAAGAGACAGAAATTAGCCTAAAATGGCCAATAAACTACTAACTTCTGAGCTACAGCAAACAAGGTGCACAAATTTCAGAAAGAAACAGATTAAATAAGAAGGCACAATAAGCCTCTAACTAGAAATTCCCAGCTCAGAAGGGCAGAATCTAGCCTCTCCTCCCACAAGAGTGCAGGCTACAAATCTTCTTAATGTAAAATAACTGGCCTGAAGCCCACGTGCTTAAACCAGAACTAATGCGCTTTTAGAATAACAGACACTGAGCCTTCAATCAGCAATTCCCAACTTAGAAGGATGTAAGCTACCTGTCCTGCCACGACAATGCAGTCCACAAACCTTCTTAATGTAAACCAACTGGTTTGAAGCCCAAGTGCTTAAACCAAAAGGCTTAGAATAACAGTTGCAATTTAATCAGGCTACTACCAAGCAGTAATAACTGCAGGAGAATAATACAATTGAGTACTTTAAAGAAGAAGCACAAGCAAAATAAGGTAATAAAGTGGGAAGAAACACAATTACAGTAAAAGCAGATGAATAAAGTGCAATTTTTTATATATATAACAATAGAAAATGAGCAAACTGATTTAAACAAGTTACCCAATTAACCAGTAAAAAAACTCAGAACTGAGCCCTGTTCTAGCAATCTTCAATCTGACAAGTTCTAAACGCACACCTAAAAAGCTATGTTGAAAGGAAGGGACCAGCCTAAAGCAGAGCCAGATACAGCACTAGACAACCTAGGCAGCTGCCTAGGGTCCGCTGGCTGGGGGGGCTGCCACAGCATTTAATTTTTAATTAAACAATTAAAAAGTACATTTCTTCTTTATCTGTGGTCTGTGCATGCATCTTTAGTACAATGCATGCACAGCAACGTGCAGGATTTAAATACTGGAACATTATTTTAGGGTTGTCATTTGATTTCTCAAGAGCACAAACTGGACAACTTATAACTGGGAACTGCTGATGCTATTAGTTACTAAGCATCTCATCCAAAAAAACAACACACCCAGGAGAGCAGCACCCACCCACATGATACACTGTGGTGTCAGCAATCAATCTACCTGGTGTGGGAATAGAACCCATAGCCCTCTGGACCAAAAGCAAGTGCAGTACCTGCTGCACCACTAACACTAGCTTAGCGCAGCAGCGCTAAGAAATTCTGTGACAGACCGTAATCCTCAGTAATAAAATAAACCTTAACTAGATGTGGCAGTTGGTGTGGAAGTTTTGTAGCCCTTGCCTATAAATAATTAAGCTTATGTGTTTTACTCTCAGCTAAGTGACTTAACTAGACACTGCTCCTAGCATTTTCCACACATACACACAAACACACATGCAGTTATCTCCACTGAACTTTCTTATGGATGTAAATCCTGATCTCCTCTTTACTTCCTAATGTAGATTGTGTGGACATTTAAATGAATGCTGCTAACACACTGAGTCTATGGGGGAATGGGACCTTTGCTGAATGAATGCTGCTATTTGCTCATGTAAATTCAGCAAACATTTAAACAAATGAATGCTGGTGCTAACACACACTGTGGGGAGGAAGGATACATTGCTGAGTGAATGTGGTACTACTCCAAATCTCCTGCACTCTGTGATTTCTGGGACTGCACAGCTACTTCCTGATGTTGTGCGAGGTTGTGTTAGGACATTGTCCTAATGACAGGATTTCTGGGATTGTTTCTGTCTATGGAAGGAATTTTTTTAAATAAGTGAATGGGATTATTTTTTATAAGTGAAACACCCCCCCCCCAAGCCAAGATGAGCCTAGCCAGTTGCCTAGGCCACCTAGTTTTGGATCTAGCTCTGTCCCTGGACATTATGAAGAGAGACATTATGGAGCTCACAGACAGTGTCCCAGGCTGGTATGAGCCTAGCATTGAGCAGCATTTTACCTTCACCAAGGATGATGACAAAATATGGTATGAAGATGATTGACTAATTGTCTTAGCTTCTGGTGTCATTCCAAGGGGGTTTAATATCTGTCAACATGGGAGGATATGGTCAACAATCCATGCTGCTTTGCCAGTGATGGTCTGCACCTGTCTCATCTAGGCCTTTAAATACTGGCTAAACCATTGTCCACCCCCGTAGTGCTATTTCTTAGGTAATGCCAAACAGATAAACGTTCTGAGCATAAAACATACTCAAGGGAATCCAAAGGCATTTCTGCTCAATGCCAGGGCCCTAGACAAGAAACTCCACTCCTTCCAAGCTCTCCTTATCCTGGAGAATTCAGACATCTGTGCAGTTACTGCAACATGGCTTAAAGCCATGGAAAACACCCCGGCAGTGCAGGGTTACGATGCCTTTCAAAAATTTAGGCCAGCCATTTTTTTAAGCACTGCTAGAATATGCTGAATGATTTGAAAGTTGTAACAAAGTGAAGCCTGTGTGACAGAACATGCTGAACAGAAAATTGTTTTTATTTTTCTCATGCCTGCATTTCTGCAATATTTTGTCTCTTATAAAAAGACTTTGTTTTGAACAACATATTCATTTCTGTTGGTTATTTTCTATGGTTGAAAGTTACAAGAAAATGATACATTGGTGGCTTATAGTAGAAAGGAAAAAAAAATGCTCAGACTCATTTCCTGAAGCTACTTTTAGAAGCTAATGAGTTAGAGTCTAAGACCGGGTCTATATTATGATGTCAAAAGATGAAGTAACCAAACACGTCTTCATCGACATGTAAATAATGTCATCTGCAAATGCTGAACAGCCACTTCAGCAAATTTTTTCCCAGAGGAAAAAAATCTCTCAGTCGAAGACAAACAAACCAAACTTTCAAACCCTACATAGTGGGGGGCTTTGCCCCACCCTCTCATCTAAATATACCAACTCCACGATCACACTACAGTGGGGAAAAGGGCAAATCCCCGATGATAGCCAAGCAATTTTTTCCCCTGGGAAAAAAATTCACTAATGTGGCCATTCAGCAATTGCAGAGATCGATATTTATGTGTTGATAAAGATGTGTTTGGTTTCTTTGTCTTTCAACACCGTAATATAGACCCTCTAAGACCTTGTGTCAGATGTGATACAGTCTATCTGAATAACTTTGTGATATTCTCCAAAGACTGGGAAAGTCAATTACAGAAAATCTAAATTATTATGATTGAACTAAGCTGGTTGACAGCTAACCCAGTTAAATGCAACAGGTATGAGGAAGCACATTATTTGGAATATTGTATGCAGAAAGGCCATGTAGTTCCAAGCTGACAACGTTGAGGCAGTCCAGAAATATCTTAGATCAACTACAAAACAGCAAGTAATGGCATTTTTAGAGGAGACCAGTCAATCAACATCAGTTTTTTGTGCCAAAACAACTGTAGGCAGTGAAAGTTTGTCTACTCCACTGTTGTATGACTTTGACCTACTGGCATATGAAGAAATGGCTATCAGTAGATTGACATGATTCCATTTTTAGGCTAGGCCATTTATTACCATAAGTTTTTCAGACATTTCTTTCATCACTTACACCTGACTGGTCTAACAAAAGGTATAACTCCATCAAAAAGTGCAAGGATCAAATTAAATTGTTACCCGGGTAAAAGCACAAGGATCAAATTAAATTGTTACTCGGGCAGAGCCTAAAATTGGTAAATATTGATCAGTGAACTATTCCAGTAAACAAATAAATTAATTAATTAAACAGGCCTTTAGAAAACTGAAAAGTGCACTGTATTTGAACCCTGTTTTGATAACCTATGATTTCTCTCCAAATATTTCTTACTACATACGGAAGCTTCCAAAGTGAATGTTAATGCAGTGCTTTTCTAAATAGTGGGGGAAGAATACCCTATATTTTTGTTAACTAGAATCTCAATAATCCTGAGAAAATGCACTCTGCAATAATAAGACTGTCTGGCAGTTAAATGGATCCTCAGCATTCAATTGTGACTTCTGGGAAGGGCATTCACCCTCATTGCAGACCATACCCCCACTTTGGTGGCTGTATAAGTAGGAAGACAATAATGCTAAATTGTAAGCGGGCATTACCTTCTCCAGTCAATATATTTTATAACTGACCTTCATCCATATTGCAACCAACTTAATGTGGGTGGGCTACCTCTAGAATACAACCTAGCCATAGGGGCTCAACTGATAGTTCCACGCTGGGTGGAGGTTATATATGACATATTAGTGTCTGCTAAATATGCTGAGTAAGGGTAATGAACTGATAGATCCAAGCTGGGTGGAGGTTATGTGGCATATTAGTGGCTGCTGAATATGCTGATTAAGGGAAATTAACTGATAGTTCCAAGCTGAGTAGAAGGTATGTGGCATATTAGTGACTGCTGAATATGTTGAGTAAGGGGAATGAACTGATGGTTCCAAGCTGAGTGAAGGTTATGTGGCATATTAGTGGCTGCTGAAGATGCTGAGGAAGGAAAATACAATGCTGAAGGATAATGTGACCTATGTGCTGACTGAGGAAAATGCAACAGACAAGAGAAGAAGCAGAATCACTTTGAGAACAAATGTGAAACTGCTTCAGATGAGTTTTAAGGGCTGGGAATCATAATGGCAAATTCTTTTTTCCCTGTGCTCTGGAGAAGGATGAACTTTGCTTGGAGTCGTCAGGGAAACTGTATTGGAAGAAAGGAATGGACTTTAAACCATCACTGTACTGGATAGTCTGAATATTTTGACATGTTGCCATCATTGCCTATTGATTATTAGCCCCCTCCCAGACACTTGACCCATTCATTCCACTTCATCAGGGGGATGATCAGCCCGAAGGGGCCATCATACAGACAACCATTAGTTCAAGGGATTCTTCTTAAACCTTATTTTCTCCAGCAAATGCATATCTAGCAGAGATTAAGTGGACATGCAATGGACTGACCATGCCAGACATCTCTCACTTCCACAAAAGAAACTAATAGCAAGCAATACCTCTCCCTTCTCTCAGGCATGGCAGGTGGTTTTCCTGGTCTATAGCAGAGAAATCATGCTTCCCTATGTGGTCATGTAATACCAATATCCACCTCCACCCAGGTAGGCAAGTGGGCCTTTGTCCCCTAACTCCTTTCCCTTCCTGACTTTATCCAATGCCTGGCCCGCTATTTGAAGCTCAGCTACCTAGGTTGCAATGAGGCCTCCCTCACTATGTGCCAAGGAGCCATGCTGAAAATTGTGAAGATGAAGGATATCCTGCTTGAGTTTAATAATTTGTGTCTTTGGAATCAAGGGAAACCAGTCCCTTTTGTAAGTACTGTTGGAATACACCTGAAGATATGAATTGTGTGTACAAAGTAAATCCTGTGGGAGAGTGCTTGCAAAAATGAAGAAAATAACTGTTCTTGGTTCAGAAGGTCTGCTTAACGTCAATTGTCCCCTGTAAATAAACACAGATTTGAACTGCAGGCCGGTGTCTGAAAACTTTCTACATCTGAACTTATAAGAAAATGGTATATTTTAAAATAAATTCAAACTGGAACTGGCTGCTAAACCAACCAAGCTATTTTTGATAAGCATGCTATTTGGCCAAATATGTGTACTTTTCTTCGGTGATATGTTCACCTTTTAAGTTTGGTATCGGTGATGGGTAGGACTTAAAAAGATGTTAAACACCATGTAGGGTTGATTCACAGAATCCTGATGTTACTAGGGTAACATAATTGAAAGAGTGGCATATAGACCACAAAACAATAGCACACATTTAGTGAACATAGAGTGCAGAGTATGCAAATGAATATGGAGTCAGCTTTATGCATGTACAAAACACAGGGCACAATTCAAAGGTGTCACATTGCATGTATCAAACTCAGAATATTAGACAGACAATTGAGACAATGGGGATTAAAATGCTCTCTAAAATAAGGGACCGCTTATCACAGTATGACTGCTGCAACCACACATTCCACTCTACCTGTTTCAAGATAAAGACAACACAATCCTAGCCACCATATTGCCCACTCACAAAAGAGAATGATTTCTTCCCACAGGTAGCATTCCACATATGATCCCACTCCATTCTGAATGCTAAGAAATACAGCAGTTATCTCTCAAAATTTCACAAAAAGGACACAAGGGATGTGAGGATATAACGTCTTTGCAGGCATCCTAGATGCCAGTCATGCCATAGATGTTACCCATGATACCTCCTCATACAAGAGATGTTGCAGCCTATTAGAACAGGCTTGTATTCCACTACTTGTGTGGGTGGTATGTGGCTACCATAGCTGCATAATATGTTATTATGCCCAACATCTTGGCAGTACCCATAATGTACACAGTTGTCAGGGATATGCTGGTTAATTGCATCTACAATGTGCTCAAGGAGTGGCATGGTGGTGGCTATTCAGTAGACCACCATCCAATTAATCTTCTCATACATGGTTAGACCTACTAATAGCTGAAGTGCTACAGGCAATTCAGCCAGACTACCTCCCTGGGAGAGTTTGGAACTGCTCCCCAGTGAGGCACTTCCAATCTTCCCACCTACCACAGCTGCAATCACATGTGTATGGGCTGGCCACAGCCATCACTCCTGCTGCTCCAAGGCATTGTGACCTGCAGGACAGTGACACAATAGGAGGGATAGAATTAGTGAATATGTCCTGCAAATGATAGAGTTCATAGGCAAGTGGAACAGTACCCATGCCGCATACCTTAGCTTCTTCCTGTGGCAGCCAGCATGACTGGCTTTGTGCTTTTTCCATGCCAAACGTCAAGTGACAAAACAGTCTTCACATACAAGTGTAGGAGAGACTGACATTCTGCTGCAGGTATTCAGGAACAAAGGATGCCACCTGTTAAGGAGCAGAGGTGATCAACAGTAGCTTTGTGACCACATGTGGGAAGCAGTAGCCCAGCCACGCTGTTGGGTGGAATTCTGCAACAGTAATACCACAGACATACTGCTAACATTATCAGGGTCATACAAAAAGTGATGCAGCATAGCAGCAAAGACATCAGCCACTGGAGGGGTGGGGGCACTTATTAGTGCAAGCCTGAGTGATAAGGAGCCTGCATGGAAATGTGGGAGTCAGGTATCAAACCTGGAGGAGTGGAGGGGACACAGGCTCTTTAACGGCCAACCCTCATATGTCTTTGACTGCAGTGCATCAGTTTAACTATATTTTATGTCCATACACCAGCTGTGCACTGTGGGTTTTGCAGGCCACAGATAAAACTGCTTTTATGTTTTCCATAGGTACATCAGGTGTGCAAACAAGTAGACAGTGCAGCAGAAATGTGTGTTCTATATCTGCTTAGTCTTTACCACTGTTTACACTCATGACACAGCCCACACATGTGATATTGTACAGAGATCCATTCTGCTCTGTCTTGCATTCCATATTTACAGACTGGGCCACTGTTCTGGCGCCATATATACAGGCTGGCTCATGATAATAGACTGAGCACCTATACAGGTCTGACAATGACTCCATTATTTTCCTCTGGAGGATTCTGTTGCAAGTTTATTGAGAGTTTACATACCTTACTGTGCACTGATATAAGAAGTCCAGGAATTCTTCTCACTCTGATCTTTGGGTGATAGTTAAATCAATGCTCATTTGTTATATCCAGCTGCACAAAAAGGCCTGTTAACTGCTAGTCAGTTAGCTGGTGATGTGTAATTTGCTTCCTGTTTCAATTACATCTGTGTTGTCAGCCATCTTACACTACCAACTGTCTGACCAGCACTTATTGTCAGCAAGTCCTAGTCCTTGAATGGTGATGCTGGTGCTCGTATATTTGCTTGTTGCAACTCAGAAAGTTCATGTATTTATTTTGCTATAATAATGATGTGACTTGCTGAGTGCATAATATATCCTACAGCTATGAATCATAACTTGCTTTCAGAATAATTTCCATCTCATCAAGCACCTTCATTTACACATCATTATATATTTGTTTGCATACACTAATTCTCATGCAATTTTTCTCAACACTCCATAGCTTTAGCTAGTTCTACAAATCACAACATTCCTGCTCATGGCTACTTTCAATGCAATGGCACACTGCATACTTTCTGATTGGTCTATCAATACAAGGCATCTCTCTCATTCCATAATCACTTCCTATCCCCAGGTTATCAGGTTATATCAAACTCATGGGGATATTAATGATCTCTGAGAGTTCATGTGAATGCACATGCCTACTTCTGTTTTAATGGCAAAATGGTAAATACAGTTATCTTCAAGATAAAAGCAATAAAATGTCTTTCAAGCATCAGAAAAACAACCAAAATAACTGTTCAAGATGGAAATAATCTCGTCAGTGGCTGTAACACAACTAATTATCACAAACTAGTGCCATTGCTTAAGTAACTAGGCGTGCAGTATATCTGACCCATTAAGTTGTTTGTCAATCTCTAGTTTATATACTGCTCAGTCTTCTCATTTGTCCAGACTGATTTTATTTTGTTTCCAGCTGCCTGCTGACCATCAACCCTTCTCTTGGTCAACTGGCCTATTCTTCCCCTTTTACTGAGGTGAGAGCCAACTCAGAGGAGCCATGGCAACAATCAGGGTTTACTATTATGCCCCAGCTCCCCCAGACCATGTCCACTGTGCATTCTCCAGGAGGATGTGCAATGGGCATTGGGTGGGACTGTCATTTACTTCTGCAAGTGACACAAGCCTACCAGAACTCTGCCTACATCTTCAGTCTTGAGCAGGCACAGACCCTTATCTCCTCAAACTTGGGTTAACTAGATCATAGCCAGGCCTTTATCTCTTTATGACAGCAGAGATGGAAAATATCCTGATGTATAACCATCCTACATTTCCATCTGGTTACCCTTCATTTCTGTAAAGGATAGTACAATAGTACAAGTGCTTACATAATTTAGTGGTACAGACAAGTTTAAAAAAGTTATCACTTCTACAGCCAGATTTGATTGAGACTGTGGCCCTCAAGGGCATAATTTCTCTAGATATGCATTGACCTTGGAGTCAAACGTATGTCCAGGGATACAAGGGATAATGACCTGCTTGGATGGTGTAGGGAATTTGTTCCATCTTAAGAATAAAATATTTTCTTCATGCTTGCTGCTATCTAGTTTTAAGTACTGTATCATCAAGTACAGTGGCAAGTAAATCTTCAATAAATAGTCATAGTTTGTCTATAATAGTGAGTTGGATATCATGTTCATCATTTTTATTATCTTGAGTGCATTTCCACATTACAGCTGATGTCTTTCATCTTCATAGATCTGTCTGAAAAATCTGTACATACCTTACCTTTTTAGCCAACTTTATTTAAAGAATCTTGGCAGGCAAGAAAACATTTGCCATTATTTTTCTTCCCGGTTTTCAAACTTCTACCACTTCCCCTTTTCAGTTGCTTTTCCAATAAAAATGCATATTTACAGGCAGATTCCCTTTTCTTTTTCCACCCGTTTCTTCTAGTGGCACAAGATTTCATTTCCTTTTTCCTTTCTCAACTGCAAGTCTCCCACATCTTTCCTCCTGATATGTTTTCATACTTAGACTGGTTTTATATTATGTATGCATAAATGTCGGTAGCTAATTCTCTTTCAGCTGCATTCATTCTCTATAAGTCCTTAATGCCACTCATTTCCATACTTAAGTGATCCAAATGGCCACAACAAACAGGAGCAGATAGCCCTAAGAAAGAGCAAGGCAAACATACTTCTCCCTGCAGTGCTCTGTCTGAAAAGTACCAATAAATCATTTTTCTATGTACTTCATCTCCTAATACCTATTTAGTTACTTAGTTATTCTGTTTATTAAATCTATAAATACAATTGAATTGGATGTGCTGTGTTAATGGACTGGATGGATGCAATAGAAATAAACTATAGGAGGGAGGCTATCAATGCACAAGCCATACAAGATATTTTTACTTTTCATACAAATTTCATATATGCAAGGCACACAGCATTTCAGAAGTGGCTGTATATTATTTTCAGTGCCCACAAGCAATGATAACTATTAGTTTGTAAGAGCTTGTCCTGGTGTCTCTGACTTTTTAAATATTCTGCCCTCTGTTATCACAATGATGAATCTTAGAACTTATTGTTTTTTTCAGTGCCTAACAGAGTCACAGATGGAATTATAATGTCCTCCTCTAATTAAATCAGTTCCCATGGTACCCTGGCTGATTGCATAGACTGGAAGTTGGTCACTTAAGCTATCAGATTCCATGATAGCAGACCTAAAACACATCAGCATGAGTCTGTAAGGAAACTCACTTTCATGCTGAAAATTTCTTATGGGTTTATTTCAGTTTTTGGGCCCTTAGGCCACAAAGTCTACTGACTCATTAAAATCAATTACAAACACATTTTCTCCTAGCCAGTGATCAAATTTGCTTTTAACAAAGTAACAGTATTAGGTATGTGATTCCAAATTCTACCAATCATTTCAGTTATATAATTCCATCTTAAATGAGTTTTACCAAAAAAAGTATTAAAACTGATATTATAATACCAGTGTCTTCTCATGTTAACAGAGAGATTGATAAGTTTTAGCAATTCATGTATAAATATTTTATATATAATTATAGCTTTTCCTTTTGTATGCTTAAGGAGTGCAAATACATTTAGAGTTTTTCATCTATCAGAATAAGATAAGTCATGAACTGAGGCCATCTGTTTTTGTAAATTTTTATTGAGCAGGCATCAGTACCACTAATTGGTACTTATAACATTGGCAAAAAGTGTTATTATATAAATTAACAAGTCTTTTTTCATCTCACATAAATAAAGATCTAAACATATGTCCAATTAATAATAATAATGCACTTTTTATAATAGTTATATGAGATAAAGAAAAAAATCAGATAATACGTATATACCCAGATCCTTACAGCAATAAATTTCAAATAAAGATATATTACTTAAAAATTGTTCTTATTCCATGATTGCCAAAGTGCATTGGGACATATTCCAATAGACTGCTGTCAGTGTAAGTGACACTGACAGCAAGACTCCTGGAATCTAACCCCCCAGTGTAAGCCTGTTTATAGGTAGGCCTTACAATGAGAACAAATCTGACTGAATCAGGGCAGAATTAATCTGGCCCACACTTATTAAGACTGAATTTCAGTCCTGCATCATTTTCCCAAACAGAAAATTGTCTCAGAAATTCAGATATAGATGCTGAGAACCCATCCTTATCAGTTGTAAACAAAAACTTACAATCAGCATATGTAGCTTACCAACACAGTCTTTTTAATTTAGTACTTTGAACTATTCCTAAAACCAAAGAGGTTATACACAGAGCCCTGTGGTACTCAAGACAATAAAGGGAGAAAGCTGGAGTGACACCCTTTGACTGATAAGCATTAAGAATGACCAGGTAACCAAAAAATATTCCAGTTGATCAAAAATGGATTATAATTATCAATTATTGAATTATGCATGATTGTATCAAAAGCCTTAGCCAAGTCCAGATAAAGAACACAGCAGTTAATGAATATTCAAGAGCCCAAGTTACTTTATCATAGAACTCTATTAAATTTGTGAATGTTAATCTACCAGGACAAAATCCATGTTAATATAAGCCAGTGCATCCATTATGATTCATTGAGTTAGAATGTAGATTTTGTAGAACTCTTTCATAACACTTGCGTAAAATAAATGCAAGACTTGTAGGTCTATAATTTTGCAAGTTATTTTTGTCTCCCTTTTCATAAATAGGTGAAATTACATTTTTTTTCCAAATGGAAAGTACTATACCAATAAGTAGCAAAGTATTACAGATATTATGCAATACTGGCAAAAAAGTAATCACTGGAATCAAATCTGGATCCATATAGTTTTTTCCTAACCTTTTAAATATTTTAGAAATCAATTCAATACTTATTGTAGGTCAGTTCCTTTTAGTTGTAGAAACCAGGTCCAGATTTGCCATTTTACACCTAGATTGTGGTAAGTCAGAAAAATATTAAACTCATGTACAATTTTATAAGAATCAGTTGTTAGTGCTCCATCTAGAAACAATGGAAGAAATATAATCAGTACTCCTTGTAACATAATTAATTTATTCATAAAACTGTTTTTATTAGTAACTGAAGATGATAAATGGTTTTCATACTCAACCTTTTTACTATTTAATAAACCCTTAAGTTTTGTTGGTAATAACACTTAAACTAGATTTAATATATGGATTCAGTTTTTTTCCTTAATGTATGAAATAGTCTCTTAATTATTCATTGCAGCTGAATATCCCACCAGTAAGGAAATTTGTGGGTTTTATAGGCCTTATTGCAATTTACATAGCATTACTCATAATATATTCCAGGATATAATAGCCTCCATCTCCTTCAGTACTTGAGAACAATGACCAGTCTATTTTATGGAAGTATGTATACCCAAAGTCAGCTTTATGATACTGGTATTTCCTAATAACTCTTGACCATAAAATAGGACCAAATAAAATTAGTGGTGGACCCACAATAAATTCTTCAACCTGTGATGGTTGGTTTGTCTAGTATATGACTACCTCTAGTAGAAGCACAAATTGAGTCATATCAAATTGAAGTAAATTGTCCAGAAAATCAAATTCAAATTTCAAGTTTGATTAATAATCTAACCAATTTATATTAGGACAATTTAAGTCACAAGAAAGCTATGCTCAAATCATAACTCCAAAAATGTAATAAATTATTTGAATGCTACAGTCCATGGATTTTGTTTTCTAAAAAGACACATTAATCTTAAGGCATTTGATAAAAAAAAGTGTATATCAATAGAAATGATCTCCAAGACAATGTTAAGTTCATTTAATGTGTATATCAAACCATCTTTTAAAATAATTATAACTCCACCTTTATTTCTATATGTCCTAGGACATTCAAGCTTCTCATATCCAGGGAAGAATAAAGTAGTTTGACCCCTTACTTTGATTACTGTTATTATATCTAATTTATCTTGTTGTGAAACAAACTGACTCATTTATTTTCTATACTTCTTGCAATACAATAATATAGCTTTGGAATTTTATTGTGTCTTAGATCTTGGGTCTCAGACTACCAATCAGAAATGGTATTTCTAAAAAAATAACAAAAGTAACCAATTTACTATAGATTGAATTTGAGCAAAATTTACTTGGGTGCAGCACATCACAGGCAACAATCAATAATCTCAAATAAACTCTTCCTAATAAGTAACCAATGATATATTATGAGTTAAATATACAGATCTTAACCAACTGGTAAACAAGACAACTTTAGAATACATATAGTCATTCCACTTCAGACTTGGAATTATTTCACTGACCTCAAACTTTATTTTGCTACTTTCTAACATCTAATGTCACTGCTTTCATTTGAAATAATGGCGTTTTGTTCAAGTCGTTAGTCCCACAGTGAATAAAGATAGCAGACAAAAATCTTCTTCTTTAACAGATTTCTTAAAAGACAAGGTAAATCTCAGTTTCAAACCTGATTATCTAGAAACAGTTAGATGAACAGAGTTAATATTCAACAAAGCTCTCCATGTATCCTTTAACACTGATTCAGTTAGAAATAAAATTTCTTCACTTTGTGATATATAACCCACTGCTGTGTAAGTGCCTTCATTTGACAAACTTTTAACATCAGATTGATGTTATTCTAAGTAATTACAATTAACTGTACTACCCAATGCTTTTGCTTATTTTTTTTAACAGATTTTTGATTTTTATCAGCTTCTTGAGATAGTTTAAAACATTTAATTTTTTTTAGAATTTATTATAATTTCAGGATATAAACAAAGTAGGGGAGACAAATTTAATTCATTAAAACTGCTTCCATCAAGAACAGGAACCTTTTTGACTAAAAGTTCATGAGGGAAAGCAACATGATTGAAATCAAAAGATACATCAACAGCTGGTTCTAATTCAGAATCAATCAGCTCTGCAGGATCCTTACTTTTAGAATCCTGGAGTAGATGAATTTGTAGTTAAATTACTGTTGAAACATAAATGGCAGAATTATCACCACCTCAAGACACATTTATATGAATTTTACTGAAAGAACATTTGTTGTCTAAAGCACCAGAAGGAGAACATTTCCTTTTATTTTTCTGTTCCTTTGTTACTACTCTCCACAACGGTTTACAAATACTTTCTCTTTAAATAAATCATTGCATGAATATTGCTTGGCTTTATTAACTGCCTTATTGCACTTATTTGTCTAAAGTTCTTGCTCTTTAATTTATTGGTTATTTCTCCCAAATCAAATGGGGACTGGCATTCCTCCTATCATTGGACACAAATCCATTAATTTTAGGAAAATTTGTACTTGAGGATATTCTAAACTAATATGTAGAAATACAATTTGACAGTTCTCTGGATGAGCCAGTGGTTGAATTAAATTAGCTATGGTCTTACTTTTGAGAATCCTTATTAATTTAGATAACTCAAAACAGTTAAAACAAAACTCTAAATCATAACTTATTACAGAAATAAGATAAACTCCAATTTCTGCTCTTTACAATAAATTTACCACTTACTGCATTTAAGGAAGTGTATTTTTCTATTCAACTCTCCTGTTTACAAATCAAGACTATATTCCTATCTTTTTTGTTGTGCGGATGACCTGACAAAGCTTTTTTCTCTTCCTAACTCTATTTTTTTGTTGGCTATTGAGATTTTAGCTCATTTTATGAAAACCTAGACTGGTGTTATATGGTAGGGTCACATCAATGAGCAGGTAAGTCTATTTGTTGATTATTACCAGACATCAGCCACCAACGTTGAACATAGCTTCCATTTTAAACTGAACGGGATTCACTCCATCAATTGTCTGGACTGAAAATATCTAAAAATTACAAATATTCACAGCTAAACTATCTGTTAAATAAATATAAACCTATATACTCCTTGTCCTGCATAGATACTATGGTATTTTATGGTACCAGGACAGTAAACTGCACAGGGTGCCATCAAAGATAATATACATAACTTTAAGGCAACACTAGAGCATCAGCTCAGGCTTGGAGATGTCTTGTCCCCTATTTTATGGGAGGACACATGCATTAAAATTATTACTGACTGTATCTGGCCAGACACCAGTTATCTATTATGCATTTAAAGTAGCTGAGCAAATTGAAGAAGCTTATTGTGCAATATATTTGGGCAGGTAAGATAATTGTCATTGAAAGTAAGGTATGCACCATCATACATTGGTGGCCTGCGTGTATCCAATGTTAAAGCCAGTGTACAAGCCTCTGTGTTGAGTAATGTGTTTTTGATGGGGATAAACCCAAACCATTATGGGCAAATTTGGAAACCTGAATTTATTCAATTAACACAAAGTAATATTTGAAATAAATCTTCACTGCCCAAACTCCTCTATAGGTGGCAGGTTTTGCAAGTGATGCATACAATGTATCAGCCTCTTAAAAAGAGGATCTCCCTTATTTGTATCTATGTGTGTGTGTGTGTGTGTGTGTGTGTGTGTGTGTGTGTGTGTGTGTGTGTGTGTGTATGTACGTGAGATTGGGGGAGTGGAGGGGATATGACTGTGGGTTCAATTTTAAACTTTCCAAAACTGCAGACAGGAGGTGCTATTGTTAGATGGATTCACTAGGAAGAGAGCTGCATAATTAAAGATCATGTTCAAAAGGCAAGAAAAAGAATGTTGCCTCTGCATTTTGTTTCTGTCTTATGTGAACAGATATTAGTGTGTAGGGACTGTTTACATATTATTTTCACATAAAATAAGCATTTTATGTGAAAATAAGACTTTTTATTAAACAAGTGATGCGATGATCTCACCGTGTATGCCCTTCCAGTCTCACGGCTATGATGAGCATAAAGTACTGCTACTGTGCGCGATGCTTAGCTTTTTTGATAGATACCAAGCTTATGGTGGTATGGGAGAAAAAAAGTAAGTGAACAGACATTTGAATAAGAGGTATATTTAACAAATAATTGAATTTGTTAAATATTACTTTTGCTGGGGTGCCAATATTGAATTTGTTAAATGATTTTTTTTTTTTTGGCATTGCAAAGTTGGCTTACTTCTGATGACTGCTGCCCACATGATCATGTCATCATGTTGCTATGTGTGATTGCATCTCAAACCAGATACATGATAAAATGCTTAAATACATTTATTTATTTATTTATTTTTTTAATTAAATTTATTTTTATTTACTCGTATTAAATTTCATGTAACATTTCTATATTATTCCATATTCTAGTTTGGGTCTGATATACCTTAAACAAGTTACAAACAAGAATTTCATCATTTCTGATTTCCTAGACTTTATAAATCTTTTTATATACCTGATCCAAACTGTTTACATAAGAATTTATAAATATAAATATAATCTGTTGTGTACATTTTAGCATCTACACAGAGTTTATCAATTTGTATGTCTTTACTCCTATCTCATGTTATGTAACTATGAAATAGTTTCCTAGTATGCTCAGTATCATTGTATAAATTTTCTTCATATTTTTTTTTCTGATTTTGTCTCACACTGTTTAATTTGTCTGTCCAATTCATTTATTCCAGTTTCCAAAGTTAGTTTGACCTCAGTTCCATTTTGGCTTACTATCAAAATTCTGAAACACACTTGTTCAAGTAATGACTTACTAAAAATAAAAACATCAAAAACAGAAGCATCATCTACTCAAAATAATGAAAGCGGTAATGTTGTTAATTCAAAATTCGACATTATCGACATTATCCAACTTGCCTTGACTTCCTGTCCTTTTCTACTAATGTTTTGCAGGGTAGCAAGCCCCCCTGCACCAGACCCCCTGCTAATTAAATATACAAACTCTAAGATTGCACTACAGTGAGGAAAAGAGAAAATTTCCCAATCCACACTGTAATGCAATATCCAATCAGAATGTCGACCTCACAACAGTGAATGCACACTAACATTTGTTCTTGTGGAGTTGAACATATTCACTTCAGCGTTACATGAACTTGAAAACAGCCTTTTGACCCCGATATTTCAATAGTAAGCCTCCATTTCTTGTATTTATCTCTCATCTTAATTACCTTGTTTTTCTGGAAATATATTCTGATCTTATGCACATAGATCCTCATGTTACTTTTTTTTTTTGCTTTCAACACTTTCCCTTTCAAAGCTTATCACATTCCTTCTGCAGTCTTTCCACTGAATGTAATACTCCAATTCATTTTACTTCTGTATAGCCTGCTATTTATAGTTTGCATTTGTTTAAATTTCAGTTTGACAGGATTATCTTGCAGTAATTTAAAATTTATAACCCCGTGATCACGTCATAGCAAAGTAGGTAAAACTTGACATGAAGTAATAATTCATTATGAGCACAATGTTCAGTATGCTCTGTTCCCTGGTAGGTTTACAATTTGCATACATTGTTGATCCTGGTTATATGTTGTGAATAACTTCCTTACTGATGTTATAGAAGCAATATTATTACAGTTTGCTTCTGGGAAATTTGAGTCCACAACTATTATTAATTTTTCCCTCTTGTGTTCCACTCAAGAAATTTATGAATGCCTCTAGGCGAACAGAACTCAACATTAGTGGTCTACACATGGCATATACACAAATTGTATTATGTTCCAGGGTTGTCTTTATTGTCACAGTTAATCTTCAGTATTGCTATTATCAGATATGGAATAATCAGAGGTCTCATAGCAATCCTTAATCCCTATCATAATACTTTAACATTTTTTTTTTGTTAGAATGCCTTATAGTAAAAACATGTATACACTGGCATAACTAGTTTCCAGTCATTGTCCTTTAACCATGTTTCACAAACAAAAACATCAGTCTTTGTAAATGCAGTAATTTTTTTCAGTTAAAAAGTATTACTAATGCTCCAATCGTTAACAGTCAGCACAGATTAATCATGTTTTGCTCTCTGTGAACTGTTACAATTCTGACCTGGAAAAATCCTGTCTTGTATTAGTCTACTGCTGTAATATATCTGCTCCAAAATTGTCTTCCTGTGTCCTGCAAGTAGACCATATCCTGCCTAAATACACATGAATTAAGCTTGGATGTTCTAAACATTTCCATATTGTAGAATGAGTCATTTTTCATGTAGGCATTTACCTCAAAACATCTTTTCATTCACAATGTCCTGACTTTATTTTTTCTATCTGATCTGTGAAAAGTATATTCTGACACTTGTATAAGCTATGCTAAGAAGGCTGAAAATTCCCTAACAGTTGATAAATCCTTGAAGATTAGATTGTTTGAACCAACATGAATAAAAAACATTCCATACTTCCTTACATTAGGGCATTCTATGGCTCTATTTGTATTGTGTAATGTTCATTATCCTCTCTGCAAATGAAACTATCATTTCCTCTAATAACTGACTCTCCAATTTCTAGTTTATCAATTTTGACCAGATCCGAGGAATCGATTGTTACAAAAGAATGATCTTATTCACCATGTTTTCATTTACAAGCATACAGTTCTTATCTGTCTTTGTAATTCCACGACCTGAACAAAGTTGTCATATTCAGTCCTTCTCCTCCTATTTCTTACAGTAATGTTCTTTTATTAACTGCATGCTTTAGTGCAATGGGACTCAAATTAAATATGTGATTGGTTGTCTGACTTATTTAAACTGACCATATGGGCACAGGAGAATAATATACTAATAAATACATCAAAAACTAAGCATACAGTTTCTGGGAGACAGTTTGAAGGGTGAATATTTAATACAGCACACAGTCATTGAAAATGTAGATTCATTTAAGGACTTGGGAATATGGGTAGACTCACGTTTGTTTTTCTGATTACATCAACCAATTGGTTAATAATGATTGTTTAAACAGCCTAAAGTTTTATAATTATTTATAAAATCTAGGGAATTAGAAACGATATAATCATAGTTTGAAAGTTACATTTGGCCAAAAATAAAGTAATGGATAACAATAAGGGAACCTTATAAGAAAACAATCATGAACAAATTGGAAAGATTACAGTAGAAATATACCAAGGGCATCTGTGGATAAAAAAAATTAAGTTATGAAACACTAAAATATCTGAATTTGTACAATGTCTCATATAAAAATTTAAAAGGAGACCATATTCAGGTCTAAAGGGCATTTAGAGACAACCTCTGGGAATGTTTGCGGTTATCAAGGTGTAGTAGAGAATTGGACAACCTATGTAGAAGGAATAAGATATGTACTAATTGGTTCTCAGAGAATTTCACCCATGGCTTGTCACCTATGGCCCTTATGGATGGGATAGTCTGTAGCTGTCCTAAGGTACAGGCATGTAACCAAAGCCATTCTAGTATGTGGTCATTGATAAATGGGGCATGAATGGCTAGGATTAAACAGGTTGTTAGCCTAGTAACCTCCTATGATCCTATGAGAGAATAGCTTATGCATGGACTAGACCAAATTATATTAAAGCAAGTACTGGTTTAGACATTTTCAAAAGCTACTCTAACATTTATTATAGAAATTACTGTTTTGGTATATTGGCAAGCTAGAAAGGCATTATTGCCCTTGCTTGTATGTATGGATATACTCAACAGGTTTTGAAAGTGAGAGGAAGAGAGCACATATGTATGTGGTGTGGTATCAAGTTTTTTTTCTGAATCATCTTAAGCGCTTGATTGATACAAATACTCATAACATGAAATTGTGGTATGTGGGGATCCTACTATTATGCACTTGTGAGTCAGTAAATCACACTGTCTACCCAATTCTGATAGAAAATATATTTATTCAGTTTGACTTGACTGACTTTAGATGTTAAGGAATTGATTGTGATATCACAATTTGGAGTGTTTTTTTTTAGGCTTGAAATTTGAATTTAATGAGATTTTGAGTCTGACACCACAAAACGTTTTGTCACATTATTCCTCAGAGACTAACAACATATAATTTAGCTTTCAGTTCTATAAGCTAGGTGGTGAGACATTCAGAAGTAAAATCTACATAGGCATAACGAAGGGCACCCTACCAAGGAGTATGCGAGAGGGGCTAAGACAGTTTCTCAAATAGTATGAAAAGCTCATTTAAATGCAATAAAAGACTGGATGTTGTATTCTTAAGTATTCCATAAGAATATTGAAGGTTAAGACACTTTTCAAGCTAAGGTACATTACAACTAGAGTAGAATTGTCACAAATTTAGTGTAGTTGATTGTGTAATGGGTTAAGAAAGGGCCACAGTTCTGCAGTTTAGAGAATAAATTAAAGTGGAGTTTTTCCATGCTAGATGATGCTAAACTTGACAATAATGATAAAGTGCTGTTCTGTACATTATATGATTACTTATCAACAACAGTAGCTTAATAAAATGCTTATTTGACAAGTAGCAGGCCACTTTATGTTCAAGTATCACATCTACCATTTTCTGAATTTGTGAAAATGTGGAAGGTGGATTTCTTTATCTGGGGTACATAAGAATATATATGTCTTCAGGTTTAGAAATACAATTTCACAGCTGCACATTTGGAATGAACATCTTTTTGGTGTGAACATGTGTAGAGACTGAGGCACATACTGAAGGGGTGGTTGGCTGGATCTATTAAGATGGAGTAGCAGGAGAGTTGGTTGCTATGACATTTAAAGGGAGACAGAAAACAAATAAAATGCAATGTGCACTGGGAATAAGCATAGGGTAACTGAATATATCATTGGAAGTATATTAGCTAGAGGGCATATAAATTAGTTCAAACAATTTATTAACCAAAATATGTTCGCACATACATCAGAACAAATACCACTGGGTAATGTGTTGTTAACTGAATTAATCCGGTGTTTAAAACATTTAAAAATACAGGGCAGTAAAAATAGTCCACTTAACAAATCTAATAAAATAAGTCAAGCATATTGAATGAATACAACCAATAATCAATTCAAAGTCTAAGAAACATTGCTATTGTGAAAAAAATATATATTTAAAAATAAAGCCCTATAAGGTAAGGACACATTTTTTAAGAAGGGGAACAATAGTGCAGCTATCATTCAGTCCTGGAGGTATCATGGCATTTAATCTCAGCTGCCATTGTTATTCTCTAATCTCCTGGTATAATTCCAGCTGACCTCCTCTTGTATTATTGGCAACAATGTCCAAAATTCCAAATTTGTTCCTACTAATACCTTAACAAACTAAACTATGCTTATAAAGGGCATTATTTGTGTTTGCTTTATTAATAGCATATAAGTATTCATAAATGTGCTTCTTAAAGCTATGTTCTGTTTTCCCTACATAAAAATTACCACACGTTGTGCACAAAACTATGTAAACAATGCCCCTAGTATCACAATTACCCTTTTGCAACAAGATTTTAAATGGTACTTGTTCCAAAGTTATAGTCTGAGCTTCCATAATATAGGGGCATTGTTGACATGCTCCACACTTTGTAGCTCCTTTTTCTGATATCTGATGGTATAGCATCTCATGTTCAACAAGCCATTTTAAGTTTGTCCCTGTCTTATAAACAAAACTAGGGGCTTGTCCTATACTTTCAAGAATTTTAGGGTTACTTTTAAAAATTATCCATTTATTTACTAAAATATTTTTCATTTCCTAACTACCCATGCCATAGGGTAGCACCATCATATTTTGAAAATTCAGAATGCTTTTAAATACCTTGTCATGTGGAATAGATAAAAACTGGGTGGAAGCCCAAGAACCACACAGAACTGTGTTCAACAACCAAAATAATTTATTGAGAAACCAGCAGTAGTCAAGTACTTTCGCCTTGCATCAGGACTTCTTCAGAACTGCTGAACCAAGTCAAATCAAGAACATAAGTACTGAAAATTAACCATCATGTGATTAAAACCAACCAATCAGATTGAGCCCTATAATACAGTATAAGGTTTACATATATACAAGACATTGAAGTGCACAAAGAAAATTATTTTGCAAAACACAAATAATCATCCTTCAAGGTTTTTTAACTTTAAAATAGGGGTGATAGAACAACATTCATTATGTCCAGGGGGAGTAAGAGTATCACACACAAGAATCCACATATGTTCTTTTTGGTGAGATGTTCATCAGTGTTGAAATCCCTGGGTTGCTTTCCAAGTAGTCCATCACCACAAACTTAAAATGATGGTCAGGAAAGGATGAAATTTGTCTCTAAAGTGCATTAGTTGTTTTGTCTTTCCTGATTTCATTTAGGTGTTCTTAAATTCTCTCCTTCAACATCCGACAAGTCTTGCCAATGTGGAACGCCCTACAACATTGGCAAAAGGGCTCCATACACTACTCCTCTGGTTGAACAGTTGAAATGTTTTTTTTCACAACAAATTTCCTCTGTCTAATAAAAAATGAATCACATCTCAAAATGTGCTGACAATGGTTACAATGATTGCACTTGAACATTCCCTTAGGTCTATTAGTGCTAATATTGCCCTTTTTCATTTCAAGCATGTTCTTAAAAGTTCTACCCTTCCTGAAAACAACTTTTGGCTTATTGCTAAACAATTCAACACCATCATTCAAATTGGTAATAATGGGCCAAAATTTGATTGACTACTTGGAAAGCAAACCAAGGGATTTCAACACTGATAAACATCTTACCAAAAAGTACTTATGTAGATTCTTATGTGTGATGGTAAAGTTAAAAAGCCTTGAGGGATGATCATGGGTATTTTTCAAAATAATTTTCTTTGTGCACTTCAGTGTCTTGTATATATGTAAACCTTGTACTGTATTATAATGCTTGATCTGATTGGTTGTTTTTAATCATATGCTGGTTAATTTTCAGTACTTATGTTCTTGATTTGACTTGGCTCAGCAATTCTGAAGAAGTCTTGATGTAAGATGAAAGCGCTTGACTGCTACTGGTTTCTCAATAAATTATTTTGGTTGTTAAACACAGGTCTGTGTGGTTCCTGGACCTCCACCCAGTTTTTATCTATTCCTTGTTCCTGATCTTTTTGTTGGTCTTGTCATGTGAAACCAAAACACTATTATTTAATAGGGGTTTGTATTTATTACCCCCAACCAGTTTTTGTTCCTGAACAGATGCTTGGTGCCAGAGCCATGGGCTCAAGCTCAATGCCAAGAAATGTATAGTTATCCCCTTTGGAAAAAAAACATGTACCCATGAATTACCACATAGGTGTCAGTACACTAAACACCAAAAGTATGATAAGAGACTTAGGGACACAGGTGGACAGTGGTCTCACCTTTGATAACCACATCGCCATAACAGTCAGGAAATCCTTCTATGTGGCACATCTCATCATTAAGGGCTTTTCATCCAGAAAAAAAGGAGGTCATTGTCCTACTGTACTCATCCCTCATTTGACCCATTATAGAATACGATGCCCCATTTGGTATGTACCTCTCAAGACATCTGCAACAACTGGAAAGGCTGCAGAAATACCTCACTGAAAGAATAACAGGCCTAAAGCAGATGCTCTATGCTGACCGTCTAAAAGATCTCCAGCTATACTCTGTCACATATCGTCTACTCAGAGGCAGTCTCTGCTTAACATACAAGGCCATGTCAAACCTACAACTGTTGGACATGCTACACTTAAAGAAATCTCATGTTCTCAGAGCCACATGCTCCAGGGATCTAAACCTTGTCATCACAATGAACAAAACATGCTGGAGGGATAGGTTCCTGACCCAGAGACTCCCCATACTCTGGATTAGACTGCCCCTACATGTCAAGCAGAGTGCTTCTTTGGCCATCTTCAAAAAGGAACCTTGACGATTGGATGGGAGATAGGAAATTCACCTCGGGGACCACATCAATCACCCTGCTAGACAGAGGTCCAGGGAAGTAAATATTCTGGGAAGAAATAGCCATGGAATTGTTATGGCTAGGCTTGTATAGGCCCTAGGGCCGATAGCCTAGTACCAACCTATGAACCTATGAACTATAGTCATTAGGTAATCTTGGGGGTACCCTCTTTCTTTAAACATATATATGATGGTGTTAACTTCTACCAAAAAACTATCCTGGTACAAGCACATTCTAGCTGCTCGGACCAACTGTCCTCTAAAAATGTTTTTCTTCGTGTGTCCTGGGTGATTACTCTGGTAATCTAAATAATTATTAGAGAAAGTTTTTTTCTAAAAATTTTTGAACCAAACTTTCTATTAATATTATCTTTAAACAAAGTTATATCTAAATAATCTATATTATTTTTAGATTCGTTTCCTGTAAATTGATATATATCACCAGCGTTATTAAGGTAATTCAAAAATAAATAACTTTTATTGGCAGATTTCTATAGAATAAAAACATAATCAAGGTGTCTATAGTAATCTAACCAACCCTCTGAAAATTCTGAATTAAAAACATGTTTTTTCTCCTACATGTATAAGACTAAGTTAGCATATATGGGTATGCAACGTGCACCCACAGCTACCCCTTTGATTTATTTAAAAAATTCTCCTTCAAATGTGAAGTAATTATTGTTCAAAATGTATTCCATAATGGCCCTCAAAAAATTCAGCATTGTATCACTTAATGGGGTTAATTCTATAAGCGCATCATAAAATAAATTGAGCCCTTCGGAGTGGGTTATAGAAGTAAACAGATCTTTAACATCTATAGTTGAAAAACTACACTCATCACTATACCAGTTGGCCTGAATATTCATTAAAAATCCCATGAGTCCTTTAATAAATAATGAACAGATTTGATTAAATCCTTAAGCAGTCTATCTACAAATACTCCTAGACAATATGTAAGACTATTGTGGGCTGCTATTATAACCCTGGGGTTGGGTGATCAATACTTTTGTGAATTTGTGGAACTCTGAAAGCAAAGGGGATAATGAGGTGTTCTAATTTCAAAAATTTAAATACATTCTCATTAATAACTCCCTGTAAAAGAGAGTCTTCAAGAAACAACTGGATTTTTCTGTGCATAATAAATACTTTGTTCCTAGAAGTCTGTTGTATTTGTTAGTATTACAAAAAATTTCTAAAAGTTGATTGTTGTAATCCATTCTAATCCATTCTGTCAAACAAAACAACCCCCCCCCCACCTTTGTCGGGTTTCATAATCCTAATATCCCGGTTTTCCTTTAATACTCCTAACAATTGTGTTTCTTCCTTTGACATGTTATAAAAACTCTTGTTTCTATGGTTAAGAGTGACATGAATGTCTTCCATAAAGACTTTTCAAAAGCTGAAAGAATAGTGTGAAGAGGTGGATTAAAACAGCTTTTTCTGTGCATGTTGAACCCCGTCTTTCTAGTTTTACTCTCAGGTAAAGGATTAAAACAAAAACACCACCACTCCAGCCCACTGAAAAGACTCAGACATGAGGTACAATAAGACAGAAATTTGTTAAAATCAGCATACATCAGCATTAAATTTTAAGGCTGTTGAAATGTTATTTACTTAAAAATATTCACCCTACAGACTTAATTTAAATGTATGGTTTTCAGACAGAAACAATGGTGGTGATAATCTTCAGGAATCTAGACTACTTAAAAAGAACAGTGTTTGTAACCCTCCATTAAATTCTATTATTCAGTTGGTTGAAAAAAAAGGTATGAAAAGGAAATAAGATGTCTCTCTTCCATTAAAAAGTCACACATGTTCTACAATATTTCCATGAATAAGTGGACAAGCTTAAACAGTAGCCAATGGTATGTGTAGGTGTGTGGGTTTGACCTGATGTTAACTGAAGATTGCAGTGGAACGATGCTATTAATGTTAAACAGAAAACACATATGAAACATCAACTGATCAAATCAGTATATCATACCATGATACTGATTTATGGTTTGATGAAAATCCTATGGAAAGCTACATCGATTTGGGTATACACACATTCTTTAAGATTGACAAGCTCATCATATCTAGGATTTTTGGGATTCCAAAGGTTCACAAGGACCCTCTGGACTCCACCTTTATGAGTTATTGCAGCATCCAAGAGGTCCAAGTAGGAACATATAGCCAAATGGATTGATGGTAAATTGAAAGTTGTGATTATACAACATTTACACATATGTGGCATTTTCTCAATGAATTGAGAAAGATTGTTTTAGGACAGAAGTGTACTGGTTACAAATGATATTAAAGATGTCTTCTCAGTTATACTTCAAGATACAGGGCCACAGTGGTTCATGGAGATGTTGATGATTCACAAGGACTTAACACTGGCCTCATGGGATAAGCACTGATAATTGTTCTTCAGAAGAACTTTATTCAGTTTGAGGAAAAAGTTTTCCCCAGCTCTGGTGTGGCAACGGGGATACCACGCAACTCCATTTATGCCGATTTAGTGCTGTTACAGTGTATTCACAGAATAATACAGGATTTATTGAAAATCCAGTTTTAAATTCTTGGACAATATTTTCATTATCTGGAATGTGTATATTGAATTGTCTGAATTTTTTACATTTTTGAATAGTACTACTAGATTTTTGAAATGTACCCATACATGTTCATTTAGCCAAATTATTTGGATGCGTTGATAACAAATGATGCTCAGAATAGATATGCATCTAACATTTATTATTAAAAAATAAAAAAAATAAGTTTTTAATACATCAGGTGTAAAAAATGTTGCTTTCCTAAGGCTAATTATAACTCAAGGGGCATGATTTATAATGTCTCATGCATGCCATGCCCAGAATAGCATTTTATAGTAGCAAAACAGAAAGAATGTTTAAGGAGAGAATTTATGAACATAAAAGTACTAAGAAACAGAATGAAAAATGTACTGAGTAAACAAGTCGAGAAATGTATTAACTGAAAAATAAATTATGTTCTTTGTTTTGGACAGACTTCACATCAATGAATTTGTTAGCTCATGGGAGACAAGATTAAAAGTTAAGGAATTACTATGGCAGTAGAAATTAGATGCTTAAAGTCATAATTTCAAGCCAGGGGAAGTTCAACATTAACAGTATTCTGAAAATGAAATTGTGGCAAGTATAAGGGGTGTCTATTCAAGTACATTTACAAATATATTTTGTAATTTATTTTTATATAATTTTACCATTGTATGTGGTTGCATAAGATATTTTAAAAACTGAGTATGAATGATCTGAGTTTATCATGTAACTATAGTGCATTATTGATTCTGAAGAAGTCTTGTTATTTAAGATGAAAGATCTCTGTCAATTAAAATTCTGAGTGGCTCTGGAGTCATGGCGCTTTTGTGTTATACGGAAGCAGCATTAAACGCTAACAAACTTTTCCAGATGAGCCAACATTGGTTAAGGGTAACCTTAATGAGTCTGCAATACTGGAAAAAGCCACAGTAATACATCAATGGCCACATGTGTGCATAAGGTCACAACTAGAATTCATTTGGTATTCAAAAAGATATTTGAGATAATTACACTGCTTCATCACAAAAGTAGGGCTGCTGCTTACTTTGCCAAAAAGGTCAGAGTTACTTGTACTATTATCTGGTTACAACTTACTTATTTAGTATTTAAAGCATCAATGCTGCACATGACCACTAAATAAATATTTGTTACCTGCTCTGCCAGAATTAAAGTTAATATCATGCCTTCACATAATTGGAATACATTTCCCATTTCTCTCAATGGTACTTTTACAAAAAGCTGTCAATCAGCTGCAAGCTACAACAGCTCATCTATGAACATGTATTAAAGTTTATCTAATTAATCATAAAAATCCTATCTGTTTGACATAAGCAGAGACGGTATATTGTTTGCATTTTGAAAATTATTGTTTGTATTATTACTATTTAATTTCTCTAAGTGTTTTGGGTTTCTAATACCGTGATGGGAATGGACCCTATTCCTAAGTCAAAGTATGATTAAATTTCATGAAATTAGTATTGTTTCAATCTTTGATGTTAGCCAGAAGTGATCTTCACATCATCTGCAATGTGCCCAGTAATGACTCCTTCTGCAATTCATATGGCATTACATATATCAGCAACACATCTAAGTACGATTGCAAATTCTTCTGTTAAGGCCCATTGCTCCTACTACTATAGGACCTGTCTGGGTAAACTTCTTCCACATTGCCCTCATTTCTGCCTGCAAATCCTGGTAGTTTATAACTTTGTCTCACTCTTTTTACATAAGACACTCTAGTCACTGGGTCTAGCAATTTCAATGATTGAGCTAATTTTGTCTTCTTTTCATGGACTACTATAGCTGGTCTTCTTGCATATATTTTTTTAACTGTTGCTGATGGGTGATCCCATGTGATATAAACTGCATAATTTTCTTTAATGCTTTGTGGTTAATGTTTCCAGTGTTTTTTCACCTACTTCAGTATTATAATTTTTGCACAATCCCCATGCCAACAGTCTTGCCACATTATTATGCCTTTCAGTATACAGTCTTTCTGCCATTAGTATATCCCAACCAACAACAAGATGTGCAACCTGTTTCCAATTCTGTTTTATAAAATCTACATTTGTCTGTTTCTCCCATATGTTCAATGGACTTTGTAAACTAATGTGTACATTGTCCACTGTCTTGAGACATCAATATTAACCTTTCATTCTTGAATTCACCTCTCCTTAACCATGGCTGCATCAGATCCTGATCAACATGAGGTTGTTCCAAAAGTTTTCTGTACTTGCAACTATATTTATACCTTTTCCACACTTCTTGCCTTCTCATCTGATCCTTTCTTATATTCTTTCTTTTGTTTTTTTTTTTGACACATTAAGTTACTGCCTGATTGTTGTTTATTTTTGGTTTGATTTCCATTCCTGCTTGACACTGATATGTTTCTGCTAGACTAGGCAGGGAAGTCTTCTTAGACTTATTCTCCTCATGTTTTAAAACTTTCACTATGTTTGGTTCTTATGAGGTCAGCAGATATGCATGGAGTGCTATGATTGTAGATCCATATATGCAATCAATTTTGAGAAGGCCCATACATCCTTCAGAATGGGGAATATATAGACTTGGTATATACTGAATTTTACAAATCATTTGATGATCATGAAGCATCCTTTTTCTTTTCCTGTCCAACCAATCCAACACCTTTTGGGCCCAGTCAATCACTCAAAAACTGTAAGTTAGGACAGGAAGAGCAAATCGGTTTATAGCTTGAACTTTGTTCCTAGATGTCAATATTGTTTTCAGTATAAATGTTAAGTCTTTTAAAATATTCCTTACTTAGTTCATGTTTTATTGTTGATCCTTCATCAATTCCCAAATATTTATATACTCCCTCTTGCCCAAGTTCTATATTACATTTCTGTCTGAAACTGATGTATTTTTGGTGCTGTAGGTTTCCTGCTTTAAAGGTTGCTTTTCATACCTCTCAAATGTCCAGCATCATATTTCTGGTCTACACCTCACAAAATTTGTGATTTTCTGGCAAACCACTGAGATGACTTGGTGATTGAAGTCAATAAATAATGACATACATTTGCGTTTCAGATTAATATCCTTCAGAAAAATGCATGCTAAAACAAATCCTGTTACTCTAGCAACTTTCTAAGTTTATAAGAGCAGTATATAAAATCTGTCCCTATTTTTGGGTGTTTGTCCCACCATGAAGCTGGGCTTTGCCCAGATTTTTTGCATTAAGAGGTTGAGAGATAAGTTGCTTTTGCACATTTTAAAGAACGCCTTGCCTATATAATTTGAAAATGTTTTGACCAATTGCAGTTGTGCTTTCATTTTCTCATCTGATGCACAATACAGTTTTATATCATCCACAAAAAAAAAAAAAGAAGATAAGTCGTTATACTTTGCTGTTTTCTGGGAGCTAAATTGTTACCATGACCTAATCTGTTAAGTATTCAAGAAAAAAAATGCAGTGATGACAAAGAATCACCTTGGAATATCCCCCTTTGAATTTTTATCCCTGGAATAATAATGTGTCCTTTATCATGGCTTAACTGCAAAGTGTTTTACCACTGTTTCTTGGTTGCTGTAATGTAATTGAGCACTGTAGAGTGTGTCTTATACATTTTTAAGCATTCTTTTATCCATGAATGTAGGATACCATCAAATTTTTTTTTTTTTTGTAGTTGATCCATGCCTTACTTAGATTCTTCCCCTCTTTACAGTTCTGCATTATGACTTTATTTAGCAACAAGTGTTCTTTTGTTTCATGTGATTTACTTTTGTTACCCCTTTGTTCTATTGCCATGATTGAGTTTTCTTCTAAATAACTATAAACTCTGTCAGCATCATTTTGAGTATATTTTATACATCATTGCAAGGCAAGTTATTAGTCTATATACTTTAGGATAGCTTGCAGGATTTGCAGGATCACTCTTAAGTAGGAGTATTGTTTTTCCTGTTGTTAATCAGGTTGGTGTCTGTTCAGGGTGTGCATATAAATGGTTCTTACTCTTTGCTAATGTTTCAAGTAAAGATGTCAATACTTTTATCTAGAAGTCAGGTACTGCATCTAGGTCTGGGGTTTTTCATTTAGGAGCTTTTCTTAATTTAGTTTCAATTTCTCTCTGCCCGTTACTTCATCCCATTTCATGTCGTATACACTTGGACTTCTTATTCTTTCTTTTACTTCTTCAATCCAATTAGCATATTTGTTGAATTCCGCAGAATCTTCATAGGCATTTCTCCAAAATGTATCTATTTCTTCTTTTTTTTATCAGATGTTTCCCACTTTCTTCTTAAATTTGGGGATCCATTGCTCTATCCTGCTGTGATGTTATCAGAGTTAGATTTTCTACACTAAATCTTTCACTTTGTAGGTAATCCATAACCTCAGTTTCTATTTCTTTAACTTTTCCATTACTAATCCTCTTTTCTACTTCTCTTCTTGGTTTTCTTTTGTATTGTAAAATTTTCCATACCCATATATCTTTGTCTGTATTTCTCTTCAAATATCTTTGGTGCTGCTCTTTTTGTGTTGATTAGTTTTGCTTTCTCCTTTGCATAACTATTGCACCATATTTAACCTCTTTCTTTGCCATGTCCATATTTCGTCTTCAGATGTCTCCTCCTCCTCCTATTTCTCCTTACATGGTGGACTCCTTGTTCCATCATTCTGTAAATCCTTCACTTTGCAGGTATTCCATAACTTAAACTTCTATTTTAACTTCTACTTTAGTGATCTTCTGTTCTATATTCCCTCCTTATGATCTTATTTTTTGTATTGTGAAATTTTCCATATCTGGTTGCCTTTACCTGTATTTCTCTTTGAATATCTTTGGGTGTCTTTTCTGCTTTTATTAATGTGGCTTTCTCCTATGCATAAATATTGTACCTTATCAGATCTCTCTTCGTTTCCCATGTCCATATTTCTTTTTTATACCTTTCAAAAATATCTAGATTTTGTTCTTCATATTTTCATAATTCCTTAGTGGCTTTTTCCAAACGGCCCAAGGTTTTTTGATCTGCATAATGTTTTTCAGAAATCTGTTGTATTAATGAATACACATTTTTATTTGAAGCTTCTGACAATTTTTCTTGTGCAAGTATTTTTTCCCTCTAATTTCTCTCAATCTTTTTATATATCTTCTCTCTGGAAATTATGGGCTTCTTGCATAATAGTTAATAGTAACAATACATAATTTATTTTTTATCCTCAATGATCCACTCTATCATCTTTTATGGCTCTTTTTTGGCCTATCATATTTTGTTATTGTTGTGGACTACTACCTTCTACAACATGGGGGCCATTATCCCCCTGGGCCTGGTCTAATCCATCATAGAAATGTTTCTGTGTCTTGAGGATTCTACATTGTAATTTTTTCCAGTACTGACACCAGTGTGCCTATTGGGACTGAGTACTTTTTTATCCTTGGTCTTGTGTACCCAGTTATCTTTTTTTTATTTTTTAACCTACTTCCTTCCATGGTATATGCTATTGGATGTTCTTTTTAATAATAATATTAACTCTTGAGTATGTTTGTTCTGAATTTCAAGCTCCATATCAACCTTCAGTCACATCATTCGATCTATTTTTCATAGCTATTAACAGGAACTGTTGACATTTTTCATGTAATTTATCTCTAACTCAAAGGCATGCAATTAAAAAACTTATTAATAATTTGTAATACTTTTGATGTGGTAATTACTCAGGTGATAAGGGGTGGCTGATATGGTGATTTGGAATTTTAATGATTATCAGCAGGAGGCTCCTACATCTTTAAGATTTGAAATTGTACTATCCTTGATTACTAAATCCTATTGTTTCTAAAAGATATTCAAAATCTATATTATAGTACAATTAAGAAAGATCTTATTTCTCAACAACATACGGCATGCTTTGGATTCATGACTACAATCTTTCTATTTACTCAAAAACATTCAGAAATTTTTAAGTACTCTGTAGATAGGCTGTATCTGCGAAGATATGTATTATAACTCCTCGAGATAACAGGCAAATAAAGCAATGAATCCTAGACAATAAAGACTCCCAAAAAAAACATACTTTATTTAGAAACACAGACAAATGAATGAGCGCTTTCTGTCAGAAAGCGCTCATTCATTTGTCTGTGTTTCTTAATAAAGTACGTTCTTTTTGGGAGTCTTTATGGTCTAGGATTCATTGCCTTATTTACCTCTTATCTCGAGGAGTTGTTTTGGATTATCATTTTTTACAAGAGTTGTATTATAGAAGAACCTTTGGCAGAATACCCTAAGGTTTTTTTAAACCATTACTCAGATTTAGGTCTACCTAAATTCGTAACACTACTAAATTTTTATTCCTTATAACTGATTTACATTGGGAATATACTAACTTTTTTTGGATGCCTAATGCACCTTTACACCTCCATAAACAATCACAAAGGACTAGATCACTAAAATACCAGGGTTAGGGAATATTGCCCTCCTCCATTATTGTGTGTTATATAATTAGCAGAAATTGTGGGTGGTAGAGCCCTCTACATGGGGGATGCAGGGAGACTTGCACCCTACAAAAAATTTTGCTGCAAAATACTTTCAGATTGCCTCTGAGCATACACAATGTAATATTGACTCCAGTATTTTAGTGTCTATTTTAGTGACATAAAATAGTCTGTACACCAATATGTTGAATTACAAGGTAGATATCTAAAGCTATACAACAGAAAAACAAGAAAATAAGTGCACCCCAAAGGGGAAACCAGTAAAATCCAAAAGCACTTGTGAAGCAGAATCTCAAGTGCAAAATAAGCAATTTCTTAAAAGGCTTTAACTGAATCACTACATTTTCATTTCAAGACTTCAAGATTTCTTCATCTAAATCTATATATCTATATATCTATCTATCCATCGATATCTCTCTCTCTCTGTATATATATATATATATATATATATATATATATATATATATATATATATATATATATATATATATATATATATATATATATATATATACGGGTTTAATTCTAAATTTCAACATTTCAAAACTTAGAATTTTTTATGGTCTAGACCATAAGATCGAAGTTTTGAAACTCTGAACTGTTTAAATGGAGATCGCTGTACAGTGTGAAATGCTATAATTACCACTTTCTCACTGTAGTGCAATATCGGAGTTGGTATATTTAATTATCAGGGGGTGTAGGGGGTGCAGGGGGGTTGACCCCCCTGCAAAAAATGTAAAAAAAAAAATATCTTTTTGCTTTTATTTTATTTAAATTTTAAAGTTTCAAAACTTCAATCTTTTGGACTTGACCATGAGAAATTTGAAGTTTTGAAATGCTGAAATTTAGAAATAGACCAATATACATGCACACACACATATATTGATTCTATTTACTTTCCTCTGTACTCCGCTCTCTTCTCTCTCCCTCTCTCTACCTCTCATTCTTCCTACGTATCCTGCTCTTTTATCTCTGTTCTCCATTATCTAGCCTCATTCACTAGATCTCTTGTCTCTCCCTGGACTAATTCATCCATATAGATACCACCTATTTCTTTGCGCCCCTCCCCCCACACAGTTCTTCCAGTCTGTACCTGCAAGCGTACACATCTGCTCCTCCCCCTTGTCTCATTCATCCTCCTGGAAGTGATAAAGTCCCTCCCAACCCTTGGGCGCCATTTTTAAACTTCGCCCGTTCTCGGCTGTTGTCCATCCTTGGTGGAGAGTGTATTCCAACAGTAAGTAGAACTTGATTTAAATGTGATATGCTGCTTTTACTGTTTTGCCTTTCTGGATGTGTGAGGATAGCCTTATCATGTTAAGCACTAGCTGAGGAACTAGAGAAGCACTGTATTCTGACATGCTAGCCACCTGCAAATAAGCATTTGTAAAGGATACTATCTGCTGTCTTTAGATTATAGTGGTATATGTGTTATAAAAATGCTGTGAAGTCTACTAATTAACTTCCTTGCTAATTGCATTCAGTTAAAGTCACTATCGACTGTTTGGGAGTATACTGCTTCTGACAAACATAATCGCTATGGTGGTTAACAGTTAAATGCTTTATTTTGATAAGCGACGACCTTCTCAAGCCAGCGCTATCATTATTTTGTTATATCTCTACAGTTTAGGTCACTATCAACTGTGTATGTGTGTAATGCTTATGCAAACCAGAAATGCCCTGGCGCTAATAGTTAAATGCTGTATTTGATAGCGACAACCCTCTGAAGCCAGCATTATCATTTAACTTGTTACATCTCCACAGTTAAAGTCTCTATCGACTGTGTAGGAATGTAATGCGTATGCAAACCATTACGAGCTAATGCTATCATTCCACGTGTTTATTGAGATGCTGCTATAAAGCACATTTATCTGACCTTGCCCTGCCTACTTTCTTGTACCTCTGTGCTAAACCTCCTGTCTAATAGGTTTTTGTATGGATTTAAATGTATGCTGCCTACTAGGTAATTTTTTTTTTTTTGTTGAACTGTGTGCTTTTGATGGTTTTAGTTGTTTAGATGTACTCTGACTATATCTCCATCGCTGTTAACTGTAGTAATATTGACTCTGCTAGTGACACAAACTTGATACCTGCCTAATTTAACCACTACTTGAAGATATAGTGTTTAGTTTATTTTTTAATTGTTACTAATGTCCTACTGTTTTTCTCTTTCAACTGTTTTTTTCCTGTTCTCCAGCTTTCCTGCCCTGAGTCTCCCCCCTGTGGCTTCGCCTGGGTTGATACCCTGACCCAATTAAAGCAGTACACCCAAGTGCTCAAGCAATTATTAGACTCTGCTGCCTCAACCCCCTTTTGTGGAAAGTGTGTTCAAGAGTCTCTCAGAAGACCTAGAAAGTATGTGTATCTGCTGATAATTAATAAATTACTGTATTCTTAAACCCTGCTAGCTGTTGTAGTATTCTCCCTGCCAGGAAAGCCAGCAGCCTAACCCCCTTATCTCTATCTCCCTTCGCTACAAACCTCATTTCAGTTCCCTGAGTTACTCTAGCTCCCTTCTTCCCCTAGTCTACTTTAGCCCAAGTATTTGCCCTGGTGAGCTAAGTACAGTTCTGAGTGCAGTTCTGAAATTCTCCACTTAACTAGACTTCAACTCTCTCCTTTTGTTCCACAGTTCCAACGTTTCTGTTTCTCACTCTCCCCCCTAATACCTTGCAGCCCACTCCTCCTACTTTATCCAGATCCTACTTACCCCTCTATTACTTACCCCTTATAGCCTCTGCTCCACTGATAACTTCTTGCTCCTCTCCTGCCCTCCTGGGTTCTTCCCGCTCCGTTCGCCCTACGGGCTCACTCCGCTCCCCTACCCTGCCCCCAATTCCCACCCGCCCCCAGCACCTCTACCTTTATACCTCCCATACACCCTCCCATGCATAATAATTAACCTATCAGAGTCCTTCCCTCATTATCCCTCCTACTCATACTCCTCCCACTCCACTATACCTCTCTCCACCATCTAACCTATCATAGTTCTTCTACTTCTCCCCCTCCCACTCTTTTCTTTTCACTCCACTATAGTTTCTCTTCCCTACACAAATTTCTCCCTTACTCTCCCCATCAAATACTTTCAACCCTATCCTTTTCCTAAGATCCCATCCTCTTCATTTTCCTTTTATTTCTCTTTGCCTACTCAACTCCATTATACCTATCTCTTCCCCCTCTGCCTGCCAAACATGCCTTCCAAAATACTTCATAATATATATGTCCCATCATTACTATTTGTATTTCTCATTCCCCTATATTTTGCTACTACCTACTCTCACAAAACACCCTTTTCCCTAACACCTACACAAACTAACCCTTGGACTCACTCACAACTTTCTCTATCCACCCATTACAACAACATATCATCCTCTCTTTTCCCCCGAAAAACACTATACCTTTTCCATCCCAAATGCCTCACCGTACCACACACTCCCACTCTAAAAATACTCCCTCCCTCTTACAGCCTCCTACTTCTCAAACACAAAAGACTAAGAGTTACTTCCACTAATAACCTTGTCTTATGTGGTGATATTCATCCAAACCCTGGCCCCTGCCTCACCACCAACAACTCCTCCCCAATCCCCTTTTCTCCCTCTGGTTCCTCTACCACTTCCTCTCCTAACCCCCTCAAACTTTTCTCTATCAATGCTCAGAGCCTAAATAACAAAATCCACCATCTTCATGCTTGGATTTGCCACAACCAACCTGACATCTTAGCCATCTCTGAAACCTGGCTAAAACCCCACATCACCGACTCTGAAATCTTACCTCCTGGGTTCCAAATCCTCAGAACTGACCGATCAAATAAAAAAGGTGGAGGCTCTGCAATAATTTACTCTAACCTCCTCTCCCTGATCCCTCTACAAATTCCAACTCCTGAATTCAAAAACACTGAACTTACATCCAGTCTCCTTCGACTAAATAAACATAAGAACATCTGCATTATCTCCCTTTATATATCTCCAGGTGACAACATAACAACCTTGGAAAATATTCTTTACTGGGCCTCAACTGAAATCAAATTTGAAACCTACATTCTAGGCGTTAATATTGACTGGAATAATATCAACTCTCCCTCCCCCTCCCAATTCATCAACCTCTTTAACTTCACCCAAGTAATCCACTCAACCACCCGACCTAACAAAGTAAATCCCCCAGGATCTACCATTGACTGGATCCTTGTGTCTCATCCAAACAAAATAACTCTTTCAGGCACCATCCCTGACACCTTCAGTGACCATCTCCCTACTTTCATACACCGCTCCACTAACTCTACCCAATATCTACACCACTACATTCACACTCGTAATCTTAGCAACTTCAACCCCACTATCTTCTCAAACATTCTTAAACATACCAACTGGCAGACCCTAAATACACTTCCCCTAGACAAAGCGGTAGAACACTTTAACTCTACCTTCCTAAATACCCTTAACTCCCTAGCTCCTCCACGAAACAAACGAGTCAAATCTAACTCTGCCCCCTGGCTATCCAAAGAAACAAAACAAGTCATGCACCAAACGGACAAATCTTGGAAAATATACCAGAAAAATAAAATCCCTGCTTCCATGCTCCAATACAAACAACTCCGCAACCTAGCAAAAAAACTAATCTCCCAGGACAAAAAAAACTACTACTTTAAACTACAGTCCAACCATAATAAGAACCCCAAACAGTTCTGGAATTCAGTTAATTCCCTTCTCCATCCTGGATCCAGGAATAACCCTTGCCCAGACCCTAGTAAAACTGACTCAGAACTAAGCTCTCTCTTCAACAAATTCTTTACAGAGTCTATAGCCAATCTTATTAAATCCTTCCCTAACAATAATACATCCAACTCTCTTTCCTCTGCTCCCAACAACCCCTCTAACTGTCATCCCAGCTTCCAGCTGAAACCTGTATCAACTATATTCATAAAAAGACTCTTATCTAAACTAAAGCCATGCTCTAATGCCCCTGACAACATCCCCTCCTCTTTCCTTAAATGTGCTGCCGAAGGTATTGCTCTCCCTATCAGCATATTAATCAACAGATCTCTAAAAGAGTCATATGTCCCTATGCTTTGGAGATCTGCTTACATTCTCCCACTTCATAAAGGAGGCAAAAACACAAATATCTCCAACTTCCGCCCTATTGCCCTACTCTCACCTTTATCTAAAATACTAGAAAAATGCGTCCACCACCAACTCATGCCTTTCTTAACCCATAACCACCTCCTAACACCCACCCAACATGGATTCCGCCCTGGACACAGCACCATTACTGCCTTACTATCCTTCTTAGAAACAGTCAATCAAGCCAGGGATTCTGGGTTACTAGTTTCCACTGTACTGCTAGATCTGTCTAAAGCCTTCGACACCATCTCTCACAAACACCTTCTCTTTCATCTATCAAACCTTCATCTCTCCCCTGACACTCTATCCTGGTTCTCTAGCTACTTATCAGACAGATCCCAAGCTGTCAAATGGAACAACTCTACCTCCTCATTCTTACCTACACCCACTGGAGTTCCCCAAGGGTCCATCCTTGGACCTATGCTTTTCAACATCTTCATAAATAACCTTCACTCTGCCATCCCAGACACAACAGTCATCCAATACGCTGATGATTCTACCTTAGTCTGCACTGCCTACAATATTCCCGAACTACTGACAAAAACCCAAATAGCTTTTTCCACTACAGAGAACTGGATGCACCAAAATCATCTCTCTCTCAACTCTAATAAATCCAAATTTCTTCTCTTCACTCCCTCAAGGGCTTGCACATTTGATAAAACAGCATTTAAAATCATAAGCCAAACCATGTCACCCATAGAGGTGGTCCCATCTGCAAAACTCCTTGGCATCACTATAGACGAGCAACTCAAATTTGATAGCCACATTCAACAAAACATAAAGAAAACCCACCAAAAGCTAGGCATGCTCTACAAAAACAACTGCTTTCTCTCCAACTCCGCTAGGCATTCCTTAGCTTTTACCTATCTTCTGCCATCTCTACTATATGGAGCCCCTCTCCTTACTAACCTGTCTTCTTCCATCTCCACCAAACTCGAAATCTGCTATAATAAAATCTCTAAATTTGCTACCAAATCTAAAACCTCTTCTCATCATTGTCTTTCCCTACAAACTCTGAACTGGCTAGAACTCCCTAACTACCTAGAATACCTCCAACTAACCACTGCTCACAAATTAATATTCTACCCCGATAAATGCCCAGCCCTAGAAAACATCCTTCCACCATACACCCCAAACAGATCTCTAAGATCTGAACACCAAAATTTAATCGCCATCCACAAACCCAATCGCCCTGGTGGCCAACTCCTTCTCTCCTACTCTCTTGGCAGGAAATGGAACTCTCTCCCTTCTACTCTTAGAAAAACATCTAACACTGAAGCCTTCAAAACCCAACTTTTCTCTTACTTGTCCACTAAACATAAGTGTACCTGCTTACATCCTACTTAAATTTAAATAAATTCCCCTTGAATCCCTCTATATCCTTTCTCTCTACTCTATCCTAATTCTCTTTTTTTTTCCTCTCTCCTCTTTTCTTCTCTCGATCACAGCTTGATCAAACCTTAACCCACTCTCAGTCTATGTACTTTCTCTATCTCTCTTCTCCTCATATGTAAATATTGTAAATAGCATGTAACCTTAGACCTTCTTCTCATAAAGTTTTAACCTGCTACTTGAAGGAAACTACTAAATCTATTATCTACCTTCCTGAATGATGATTTTTGAAGTATACTGTGTGTTTTTTGCTTTTTTTTTTACTAATCTGTATCAATGTAATGTAATTTCAAATGTATATATTTTATTACTACCTTTTACACCATGTAACTAAGATTGTATTTGCTTTGCTTTTGGAGCTTTTCTCCCTGGGCCTCCACTGAAAATGGGTACGTTCTGGCCCAGTGGACTTCCCCGGTAATCAAACTGGAAATAAATAAAAAAAATAAATAAAAAAAAAAAATATATATATATATATATATATATATATATATTGCAGGGCTATGAAGTATTCGAATAGCATATGTGTGAATACTTCATATTTCGGCAGGTTATGTGAGTGAATGTTATTACTGCGAATGGACTGTGCATTCGCAATTATAACGTTCGCTCATGTAAGAGGATTGCGGTGCAGTGCGGTTAGGGAAATACATCCTTTTCCTCACTGTAGTGTGATCTCGGAGTTGGAATATTAAGTTGGGGGGTGCAGGGGGGCTTGCCTCCCTGCATAAATGTGGGTTTAGGCTAGTTAGTTATGGAGTTAAGGGAAGGGTGGGATTGCTGTTAAGTGTCGAAAATGTCACGAGCGACATTTACAGCTCTTTTTTGACTTTAGATATGTTCAGAAATGTGTACTTTCGGCGAAACACTTCACTGATAAGTACACTTTATTTTTTAATTTTCGACATAACGATAATAAACCTATATATATATTTATATATATATATATATTAAAACAGTCCATAAACACGAAACCACATTAACCCGACAACTAAATACCCGACGGTACACAAACACCAAAACCCCCCACCCTGCACACACCACACACAAATAAACACATCCCTTAACCCCACCTCCACCCACAGACGCCTGCCTCTCTAACACCCGCCTACCACACAGCCTTTCATCCAGCCTTCCTCCCCCCGGCGCACTCGGTTTCCCCCGTCGGGCATCCTCGGTGGTCTTCATCGATGTCGTCGGTCTCTGCCACTCGCGATGTTCTGCCACTTTCTTCTTCACTTCTTCCTTCTTTCTTTCTGCTCTTCTGGGGGTCTCGGCGCTGATCGTCTTCGCTGGAACCATATATATATATATATATATATATATATATATATATACACACACACACACACACACACACACACACACACACACACACACACACACACATCTGTGTGTGTGTGTGTGTGTGTGTGTGTGTGTGTGTGTGTGTGTGTAAAGGGTCTTGGTAAGGGGCTGTGATGTGTGTCAGTGTTTTTTGTTGCTGTGATGTGTGTGTGCGAGGAGAATGTAGCTTGTGTGGTAGTGTTTTGTGTGTGTTTGTATGTAGTTTGACCTCAGAGTGAGACTATTTAAGTAGTGGGGTGTGGGGAGCACAGCCCCCCACATGGGAAGTGCAGGTGGGCTTATACTCCAGCTTTTATGCAGTAGAGAGCTTGTGTTTGTGTGTGTGGGGAGAATGGTGTGTGCGTGTGTGTGTGTGTGTGTGTGTGTGTGTGTGTGTGTGTGTGTGTGTGTGTGTGTGTGTGTGTGTTTGCAGTAGTACTACAAAATTCAAAATCTCTGGTGTGTGAGAGTTTGAATTTCGCGTTTTTGAATTTTTGTGGTTTTGAAGATTTGACTTTAAAGTTTTGAATTACTGAATTTTGACATTTAAGTATTTTGATGATATAAAGTGAATCCATATACACACACACATATATATATATATATATATATATATATATATATATATATATATATATATATATATATATATATATATATATATATATATATATATATATATAGATACAGCTATAGATATCACCTATAGATTATAGGGGTGACTGCAGTGGTGCAGCAGTTAGTGTTGTCACCTCACAACAATAGGTTCTCCGGTTTGATTCTTGGCAGGCTTGCCTTCTGTGTGGAGTCTGCATGTCCTCCCTGCAGTCATGCAGGTTTCCTGTGGGTGCTCAGGTTTTCTCCCACATTCAAAGGACATACAGTAGGTAGCTTGGACACTCTAAATTGGCTGCAGGTAAGTGTATGTGCGACTGAGTGGTAGGAATGAGCTACTGCTGTAAGGCTAGCCATCTGGCAGTGTAAACCTTGGCTTGAAATGATTGTCACTGCAAAAGTGACACCTTTACCCCATGTGAAAATTGAAAAAGGATTTGAGTATGGTGTGACTCCCTTGCAGTGGCCCAGTAATCAAGAAGCCTCTATCCTCACCACTCGCAACAGCTAGGGGACATCCACTCTTGGAGGATAACAAGTACACACACAGTAAAGTGCAATTTCCCTTAAGAGCACACAGAGATCACAGTCAGTCTGGGGTTGGTTTCTCCCTCTTTCTCCAGATCTCAAGTAAGACTCTCCACTGGAAAAGCTATATGGTTAAGATCTCAGCTAAGGGGCCAATCCAAGACCTCCTGCACACTATCTGTCCAGCCAGTGCTTCGTGTCCCTGTCCAAGTAGCTGACACATACACACTTTGAAATTTGATTGCTATACACACACACACACACACACACACACACACACACACACACACACACACACACACACACACACACACACACACACACACACACCTGGACTGGTATGGATTTACTAGCTGTGCCCCCTTCTGCTCAGACTATACAGTAGGTTCCACTGCCACCAACCCTTACTTATCAATTACTATAAGACCTTTACAAAGGGTGTCCAATCCTAATGTGTAATGTTACTATTACCCAAATGGTAGTATGACCAAGACTTGCAAGGCTATTTAGGAGTGGCCTGTACATTTTAACCAAATGCATATGCAAGTACTCCAAGAGCTTAAATATGTCTCACAAATATCAGCCACAAAGATAGGTTTAAATATATTTAATAATAAATAATAAAAGAACAAGACAATACTCAGAAAATCAACACAGTAACTCCAGAATTCAAAATCACAGGAAATATTTTAAAACAACATTGCAGGACAGTCTCAAATAAATACAGAAAACATCTAAACTAATGTTTACTATATTTCTATCCATATCTAAAGGAGACACTATGCCCTAAATCTTACTTACAGCCTGACAAGTGCAGATGGTGATGATGAGTGGATGTTCTTGCTGGGTCCAAGACAAAATACAAGATGAACAGTCTCTCTCTCTGGGAGAGTTCTTAAATTAATAACTAATTTTACTGATAGGTTAGCTGAGATGACATCACTTTTTGTCACCCAACTTCAATTCTCAGGCTAAAACAGAAACTAACAGAATTTAAAATCTATGTGTGAAAAATACTTTTTTCTCAGATGTTTGCAGATCTTGGAAGTCGTAAAATAATAAAACATTTTTGCATTTTACCTCTTGAAAGAAAATTACTTCTCTTTCCAGACAATGCAAAAACTTCTTGCTCTACACATTGTGTCTGCTACTCTGAAACTTAGAAATAACTTCTCTTGTTTATGGTCCAGTTATAAAGTAACTTATTTTCTTGAAGTTTTGCAAATTAACCCATTTATGCTCTAGTTTCTACTGTTAAAACATACATTTGCACAGGTATATAGTTTATATGCATTCCTGTTCAGGGCATGCTGTGGTTACATTTTAGCTCAGTACATAACATGCAGTTCTGTATAAATCATATCAATATTCACAAATGACAAAGAATTATTTACAAAATTCCAGATAGCTGGGCTGGCAATATTTCCCTATATCACATTTCTCACCCCGCCTGAAAACTCAAGCTAGTTTTTCAATTGACCCTTGAGAAATACTGCTTGAGAGGGTTGATCCTATCTGGGAATACCTTACCCCATTCTCTGTCTTGTGAACTCATCTGCATTGGCATATCATATGCTTGTGACCAATTGCTCCACCTTAGTAATGTGGCATTTTGCTGGCTGGTTCAATGTAGCCATGTTAAGGGATTGTGGTCTGTAACTACAGTGAATTTCCTTCCATGCATATAATACTGAAGTTTCTGCAGTGCCCACACTATGGCTAGACATCCCTTTTCTACAGCTACATAGCATTTATCCCTGTGCTGGAACCTACGACTGAGATATACCACTGGGTGCTTTTCTCCCTCTGAGGAAACTGATTAAGTACAGCCCCCACCCATGGTTTGAAGCATCCACTTGCAGAACAAATTCTTTGCTGTAATCTGACTGGCCAACACAGGTGGTCCTTCCAAAGCTACTTTAAGCTTCTGGAATGCCTGCTCAAATGCTAGGGTCCACACTACCTTATATGGCTTGTTTTTCCTTGTTAGGTCTGTGAGGGAGTAACTATGGTACTATAATTGGGGACAAACGTTCTACAGTACCCCACTGTCTCTAAGAATTCCTTCACCTGCTTTTTGGTAGCAGGAGCAGGTCATGATTGCATGGCTTCCACTTTGGCAGGTTCTAGCCTGATCTTATCATTCCTTACTCTATGTTCCAGGTAGGAGACCTCTACCATGCCCACCTGCCATTTGCTGGGTTTAGTGGTCAACCCTGCTCTCTGTAGTTTGCCCAGCACCTCCCTGACATGCTGAAGGTGCTCTTGCCAGGAGTGGCTGTAGATGACAATATCATCTAGGTAAGCAAGGGCACAATCTCCTGCTCCTGCTAGGATATGATCCACCAGCCTCTGGAAAGTTGTTGGGGCATTTTTCATCACGAAGGGCATCTTCGTGAACTCATACAATCCAAAAGGAGTCACAAAGGCTGACCTCTGTCTAGCACTGGGAGTCACGGGCATCTGCCAGTAACCCTTTGTAAGATCAATAGTGGTAAGATACTTAGCAACACCCAGCTGCTCTAGGACTTTATCTGTCTTAGGCATGGGGTAACTATCTGACTCTGTGTGACTATTTAATTTCCTGTAGTCCACACAGAACCTGGTGCTGCTGTCCTTTGGCACCAGCACCACTGGGGAGGCCCACGAACTGCTGAACTTCTGAATTACCCCTAGTTCTAACATTTCCTGTATTTTCACCCTCAAAGTCTGCTTGACTGTCTCAGGCACCCTATAAGGGGCCTGCTTAATAGGCTTCTGGGTCCTGATCTACATTGTGCTGCACCAGGGGGGTGCACCCTAGTTTCCCAGTGAAAATGTCCCCAAACTCCTATAACACTGGTCAGATTTCATGAACCTGGGTAGGGGATAGCTGCTGGGACACTGCTACCTCTTCCACTGAGGTGTCAGTGCGCGCTTCACTGAGGAGATCAGTCACCTGCTCCCTCTCAGACTCCTCCTGCCATTCACTGCAAATACTCAGCACAAGGGCCTCCCTATCATGGTAAGGTTTTATCATGTTAACATCGTACAATTTGTGCACCTGCCCCTTGCCTAGCTGTTCTACCATGTAGTTAATATCATTGACCTTCCATACCACCTTGTAGGGTCCCTCCCAAGCAGCCTGAAGCTTGTTGTGTCTGACAGCAATAAGAACCATTACCTGCTGCCCTACAGCATACTCTCTAGCTCAAGCATTCCTTTCACACCAGAACTTTTTCTTGCTGTTGGGCTTCTGACAGGTTTTCCTGGGTCGATCCCATGAGTTCCCAGAGCCTTGTCCTGAGGTTTAGGACATATGCCACAACAGACTCCTTGTGGGATTTACAGTCACCCTCCCACTTATCTCTAATCAGATCTAGAGGTCCCCTCACTGTATGCCCATACATCAACTCAAAGGGTGAAAAACCTGTGGATTCCTGGGGAACCTCTTTGTAAGCAAACAACAGATGGGGCAAATAATTGTTCCACTCCCTCTTAAACTGGTCTGCAATTGCCTGTAGCATGGACTTGAGTGTAGAGTTTAACCTCTCAACAAGACCAATAGTCTGGGGGTGGTCTTTAGGTGCTTCACTCCAAAGTGCTTCCACAGTTCTGGCATAAAATTAGCACCTCTATCAGTCAGTATTTCTTTTGGGAAACCTACCCTGCTGAAAATTTCCAACAAAGCATTTGCCACCTTTTCTGCCTTAATGGAGGACAGAGCCACTGCTTCAGGGTATCTGGTAGCATAATTTACTACCACTAGGATATACTTTTTCCCTGTGGAACCTGGTGTATTCAGAGGCCCCACAATATCCATAGCTACCCTCTGAAGTGGCTCACCAATCCCAGGCAAAGAGATCAACGGAGCATTCACCTTGCCTCCTGCCTTGCCTGGTCACAGGTCCTACAGTACCCTGTTACATCTCTACAAATCCCTGGCCAATAAAATTCCTGCATTATAAGTTTCTTTGTATGCTTTATGCCCATATCACCTGCAAAGGGAATATCATGGGCTGTGTCTAGAAGCGCCAGACAGTAGGCTCTGGGCACTACTAACTGCTGTATTCTCTCACCCTCTAGCCCTCCTTCAGGGGTCCACTTTCTATCCAGTAACCCTTTGTCCCAGTATACAGATTCCCGCTACCCTCGAGAATCAGGTGCCTCACTAGCTGCCTCCCTCAGAGCTTGTAATGTAGGGTCTGAGAGCTGAGCCTGTCTCAACTCTTTCTTACTAACCCTTCCCAGCTCTTCTTCCACAGGAAGTCTGCTATTCTCTGAAAGTGGTGCCTCACTGTCAGTCTGGGTACTACTACTACTCACCTCTGCCCTTGCAGTCAGTCTTTCCAAGGGAACAGCAGCACCCACCAGCAGGTGTAGCTCACCTTCAGTCTCACTGCTACAGGGCAGCTCCCTCTCTAAATTAACCACCACACCAATTCTGACTTCAAGTGTGTGGTTTGTCTGGGTCTCCCCCAGGCTACCAGACCCACATGCTTGTCTCCAAGCCTGAATGTGTGTAAGTGCATGTACACAGGGTACTGCATTATCAAAATCATTCCCCTATCAGGACATCTACAGGGATGTCCTCAATCATACCTACTTGCTTGCTTCCTTTGCCACCATCCCAGTCAAGGTGAACCCTAGCCAAAGGTATTTGGAATGGGGTCTCTCCTAAAGCTCTAACTGGAGTAGTCTGCCCAAGCATGTAGTGCTCCTCTGTAACCATTACAGGCATCACAATGATTAGGTCAGAGGCTGTGTCTCTTTTAGCAGTGGTCTCTTTCCCATCCACTAAGATAGGATATAACCTCTTGTGGTAGTTTGGTACCCTTGTTGTCTTGAGACAACTTACTGCTGGCATTTTGTCATTCCCACTTACTGGCTCTCCCACCTTTTGTTACTCACCTTGCCTCTGTGGACATCTATATGCCACATGGCCCCACTGTTTGCACTTACAACACTTAACCTTTGGTCCTGGACATGTATCTGGACTAGTGGCTTCCCCTGGTACTGGCAGACTCTGTTGGAGCAGTCTGGGCTGCCCATCATGGGTTCCCTTAGACCCATGAGCAGCACTGGGTGTCATTTCTCTGTACAGTGATGCCCTGCTTGCTAGGTATAGGTCTCTCATCTTTCCCAACTCATCTGCAGTCACCTAACCAAATTCTCATGTCCTCAGGCAAAGTGCTAAGGGCTTATTCCATAGGTTCAAAGATTCATAGGTAGGTACTAGGCTATCAGCCCAAGGGCCTAAGTAAGCCTAGCCAACAAGGTACCCTGGTTTACGCCACCCAAGAAAGTTATTTTCCTGTGCTCCTGTTGAGCAGAGCCACAGAAATTATCCCTGGGGTGTATTTCCTATTTCCCATCTACTCATTAAGATTTTTCTTGAAGAGTGCTAATGAGGAACTTTGCTTGACATAGATGGGTAGCTTGTTCCAGAGTATGGGAAGTCAATGGGACAGGAATCTATCCCTCCAGCACATCCTGTTTATTGTGGTGACAAGGTTTAGTTCCCTAGAGCGTGTAGATCGGAAGGACTGAGATTTTTTTAGGTGTAGCATGTCCAAAAGCTCTGGGTATGATATAGCTTTATATGTTAGGCAGAGAGCACCTCGTAGTAGACAATATGCTATGGAGTAAAGCTGGAGTTTTTTGAGACAGTCAGTATAGGGCATCTGTTTGAGGCCAGTAATCCTCTTTGTGAGGTACTTCTGTGGCTTTTCCAGCTGTTGCAGATGTCTTGTGAGGTACATTCCAAAAGGGGGGTTGTACTCTATAATGGGTCTAATGAGTGTCGAGTAGATGGGAACAATGACCTCTTTTTTCCTGGATGAGAACCCTTTTTTGATGAGGTGTGCCATGTAAAAGGATTTCCTGATTACTGTGGCGATGTGATTACCAAAGGAGAGACTACTGCCCACCTGGGTCCCAAGGTCTCTTATTACACATTCACCATTAAGTAGACTGCCACCTATGTAGTAGTTCATGGGTACAGAGTTTTTACCAAAGGGAATGGCAATGCACTTTTTGGCATTGAGATTGAGGCCATGGTTTTGACACCAGGCATCTGTCTCAGTGAGGCTCTTCTGTAGAATGCCCACATCATTTGGGGACTTGACTATGGCTCCTAATTTGCAGTCATCTGCGAACTTTGTTAGCCAAAGGCCTTCTCTATTAGCCTGTACTTCAGAGAAGTAGATACCAAACAGGAGAGGTCCCAGGACTGAACCCTGTGGTACTCCACTTGTCACTGGTTTGAAGTCAGATTTGGAGTCTGCAACTTTTACAGGGTGGGCTCTGTCAGTGAGCCAGTTGGCAACCCATCTTGTGATGTAGGGATTTATACCTAGTTTAGTGAGTTTAGCTATAATTCCAGAATGGGGGATGGTGTCAAAAGTCTTGGCGAGGTCAAGATAGGCTGTGTGAACCACCTTACCCTCATCTACGGCTTTGGTGACTGCCTCAAAGAAGTCTCTCGAGTTCAGGAGGCATGATCTGCCTTTCACAAATCCGAACTAGGTGGGGTCCAGAGTATGGAGGTTACCAATGTCTTTGTTTATGAGTTCCATGATGATACATTCCATGGCCTTGCAGACCAGGCTCATCAGACTAATATGTCAATAGTTCCCGAGATCAGTGGTGGCTCCCCCTTTGTGGAGTGGGATAACTGTTGCTATACGTCATTCAGTGGGTACAAAGCCTGATGTGAGGCTATGATTGAACATGGTGCTTAGGTGGGGAGCCAGTTCATTCTGATGTTTGTGTAAAATACAGCATGGGATGTTGTCCATTCCCATGGATGCTGTGTATTTTGCCTTTAGAGAGTGCAGCTTTTTCCTGCGTAGTTGTGGTTACAGGGACTCTGCATTCTTCATTCACCAAAACATCTGCCAGCCCTTCAAAAGTGGTGACCTGACTTCCACTCATGCACCTATGAAAATAAGTGCTTAATTCAGAAATATATTCACACACACTTCCATCTGCCTTGCTTCTATGCTCATAAAACTTTTTTCTATAAACTTCAGGTGTTAACTTAAATCCTTCTAAAAGATAGTTATTTACAATATTATAAGTTAAGCAATCAGTATCAGACAATTTAGAAATAGCAGTTACAGCTTTACCATGGAGTAAGGGAGTTAGGAACCATACCCAGAGCCCTTCGTCAGCATTATACTGTTTAAATACCATTTCAACCAGATGAAAGAAACTATACAAATTATCTCCCTCTGTATATTGTGGAAGAAATTTACTGACCTTTGTTGCTTCTAGGGTTCAATTACTCCCTTCCCCATTACCTCCATGACTCTGGTGAAGAGTCAGCATCTCCTTTTCATGTT